>NC_133647.1:67928876-68228876 GCF_009905375.1 Apium graveolens
ATTCCATATCAATTAGAAGTTATCTTGTAACTGTGTACTATATAAACATAGACATAGGTTTACACTATATGTGTTATCATTATCGAGAAGATCATACATTGTAACCTAGCAGCTCTTAGTGATATTTGTTCATCACTAAGAGAGAATAGTTCCATTGTAACAGAGTTTATTATATTGAATATATCTGTTTACTGTTACTTGTGTTCGAAATTGATTTGATTGTAATTACACTATATTCAACTCCCTTCTATAGTGTTGTGTGACCTAACAATTGGTATCAGAGCTTATCTGTAAACACACATACAGTAAAGATCCAAACAATCATGTCTGAAGAAGAACAAACTCCAACCAAGCCCACTAAAACTGAAGAAACTCAAAAGACTCAAACCCACAGTCGATATGAGACTATTAGCGTTCCCATACTGAGACCTTCTGAGTATCCTATATGGAAAGTGAAGATGGCTATTTTTCTGGAAGCTACAGATCCAGAATACCTTGACAGAATTAATGAAGGACCACATAAGCCAACCAAGCTCTCTGTTGTAGTTGCATATCAGCCAGCAAAGACCATACCAAAGGAGAAAATTGAGTATACAGCTGAAGATATCTCATCTATTTCCAAGCATGCAAAGGTAAGGCATTTGCTGCATAGTGCCATTAATAATGTCATGTCAAACAGGGTAATTCATTGCAAGACTGCAAAGGAGATATGGGATGCTTTGGAGATAAGATACCAGGGAACTGATGAAATCTAGAAGAACAGGAGGACTATACTCACTCAAGAGTATGAGCACTTTGACTCAAAAGCTGATGAGTCATTAACTGACTTATATGACAGGTTTGTCAAACTCTTGAATGATCTGTGACTGGTGGATAAAGAATATGATCTTGAAGATTCAAATCTAAAATTCCTCTTAGCTCTTCCTGAAAGTTTGGATTTGAAGTCTACTACTATATGAGACAACTATGCTCTTGATAAAACTATTCTTGATGAAATTTATGGTATGCTCAAGATTTATGAACTTGAGATGGATCAAAGGAGCAAGAGACATGGGAGAAAGTCAAGGACAGTTCCTCTTAAAGCTGAGGAGGAATCCCCCAATATGGCTGTCTCAAAGAAAGGCTAATGAAAGGCTCTCATCATAAAGTCTGATTCAGAATCATCAAGTTCTGATGATGATTCAGAAACTGAAAGTTTACCCGAAATAGATGTTGATGAAGAGATGATGAAATTGTGTGCTCTTATGGTGAAGAGTATAAAAAAGATAGCCTACAGGAAATTCAGAAGGGGAAAGAAGTTTTCCAAGAAAGGTGGAAGTTCTGATAAGAAAGGGTTCAGAAAGTATGAAGGCAAAAGTGCAAAGTCTGATAGAGGAGACAACTCAAATGTCAAATGCTACAATTTTGGTGAAAGAGGCCACATATCTCCTGACTGTAAGAAAGGAAAGAGTGACAAATGCAAGGCACTTGTCACAAAGAAGAAAAGCTGGACAGACTCTTTAGATTCTGAAGATGAGGTGAATTATGCTTTAATGACAAATGCTGATGGCAGCCCTGAAACTGCTGAATTGAAGGTACCTCAAACAACTAATACTTTTCATACTGAGTTGAGATTATATCTTAAAACCATGTTTATTAGTTACAGAGATCAAACTTTAGCATGTGAAAGATTAACTTCTGAAAATCTTGCTTATAAAGAAAAAGAATGACTATTTGGAAAAAGAGTTAGTTATGTTCCATCAAACTCAGAAAGAAAGAGATGATGCTTTTTACGGTAGACATGAATTGCTAAAATTGAATCAATCTCTAAAAATTGAGTTAGAAAAAGAAAGAGAGATTATCAGGACTTGGACTAACTCTGGCAGAACAACTCAGAACTTATTAAGTAGTGGAAACTGGAAAGAGGGCTTAGGTTATGGAGATGATAAAAGTGAAAAAGGAACTGAACAAATTGAGCATATTATTGTTAAACAGACTACTAAGCTAAAGGTAAATCCTGTTAAGTTTGTAGCTAAAACTGTAAAGTCTGATTCTGAAAAGATGAAAGAGTTTGTAGCAGAAGTTAAGGAAAAGTCAACTTCTGATAAATTAGAACAGGATAAACCAGCTGAAGTTAACATAGGCTTAATGACTAAGAAGCAGCTTAAGCATAAGCTAAAAGAAATAAGGAATGTCAACAAGGTAAAGATAGCTAGGAAAAATAGGAATGGAAAGGAAGGTGTGAATAAAAGCAATAATTATATGCTTGTTCCTAATGCTCCTAGAAAGAAATGTTATAACTGTGGAAATACTAACCATCTTGCTTCTTTTAACAGGAAGAATAAGAATATAAACTATTTACCTCCTAAGTCAGGAGTTAAGAGTCAGTCTGTTAGGTTTAAGCCACAAAATCCTTGTTTTCATTGTGGTAGTTTATGTCATTCCATTTATACTTGTAAGGAATATCATAGTTTGTACTATGATTATTATCAAATAAAACCTTATTTGAAGAAAGTTACTTTAATTCCTTCTAGTGTAAAGTCTAATGCAAAGTCTGATATAAGTTCTGATAAACAGCATGTTAGCATAAACTCTGATATTAAATCCGCTGCAAATGCTAACAAACTTAAAAGGCCAAAGGATCCAAGCAAGTCTGGGTCCTTAAAACTAACCATTAGTGGTCTTTGTAATTGCAGGGCAACAGGAAAAACATCCTATTACTGGATAGTGGATGTTCAGGACATATGATTGGAAATAAAGCCCTGCTCTTAGACTTTGTGGAGAAAGCTGGCCCAGAAGTTTCTTATGGAGATGGCAATATGGAAAAAAAACTCTGGGATATGGAAATATTAATCTTGGAATATCATGACTGAAACAGTAGCTCTTGTCTCAGGACTTAAACACAATCTGCTAAGTGTGAGTCAAATCTGTGACAGAGGTTATCATGTGGATTTCTTTGAAGAACACTGTGAAGTTGTAAGCAATTCTACAGGCAAAGTGGTTCTGAAAGGTTATAGGCATGGTAACATTTATGAAGCTAGACTTTTAACAAGTACTGATGGTTCTGTAATCTGTCTGTTGAGTAGAGCATCAATTGAAGAAAGCTGGAATTGGCACAAAAGACTCTCTCATTTAAATTTCAACAACATAAATGAGCTTTTAAAGAAAGATCTTGTGATACGACTGCCAAAATCAGTATTTGCTTCTGATGGCCTTTGTGATTCATGTCAAAAGGCAAAAAAAAAAGAAAATCTTCTTTCAAGAGCAAAACTGAGTCATCAATTCTTGAGCCTTATCACCTATTGCATGTTGATCTATTTGGTTCAGTCAATGTCATGTCTATTGAATAGAAGAAATATACTATGCTTATAGTGGATGAGTTCACAAGGTACACTTGGGTGTACTTCTTGCACAAGAAGATTGAAACTGCATCTAGTCTAACTGATCATGTCAGACAGCTGGATAAGCTGGTCAAAGATTCTTTAAAATTATAAGAAGTGATAATGGCGTTGAGTTCAAGAATTCAATCATGGAAGAGTTCTGCAAAGAGCATGGAATCAAACAAGAATTTTCTGCATCTGGAACTCCACAGCAAAATGGAGTTGTCAAAAGAAAGAACAGGACTCTCATTGAAGCTGCACGAACTATGCTTGATGAAGCAAGCTACCAACCTACTTTTGGGCTGAAGCTGTGTAGATGCTTGTTTTACACAGAATGCAACACTCATAAACAAGCATGGAAAAACACCATATGAGATGGTGAAGAAAAAGAAGCCAAATCTGAAATACTTTCATGTATTTGGAAGTAAGTGTTTTGTTCTTAAGACTCATCCTGAACAGTTGTCAAAATTTGATCTAAAAGCTGATGAAGGAATTTTTGTTGGATATCCACTTTCCACAAAAGCCTTAAGAGTCTACAATTTAAGAACAAGGGTTGTCATGAAATCTATCAATGTATCTTTTGATGATAAGAAGATTACTGGACTTGAAGATTTCAATGATCATGATCAGCTGAGATTTGAAAATGAAGACTTAAATTCTGATTCTGCAAATTCTGATGACTTAAGATCTAATCCTGTAAGTTCTGACGGGTTAAGTTGAAACCATGGTAATAAATCCAAAGGAAAATGCACCTATCCAGGGGGAGCAAGCTGGAAATCCTACCACATCTCAAGACTCTCAAGAAGCATCAGAACCTGTCACTGGCTCTTCAAGTTCTGATTCATCTAGTTCTGATGAGCCAAAATCTGATAATTCTGGAAACTCTGATACTTCAAATCCTGAAGGATCCAATTCAAATTTTGAAGTCTCAGAGAGCATAACTACAGGGGGAGCATCAGAAAATGCTGATGGAGATAACATGGATCATGGGGGAGGATCCAGTTCTAGAAGTCAACTTGAATCTGCAAGAAAGTGGACCAAATCACATACACCTGACTTAATAATTGGAGATCCTGAAGCAGGTGTCAGAACTAGAACTGCAACTTCAAATGAATGTCTCTATCATTCTTTTCTATCTCAGACTGAACCAAAGAAAGTGGAAGAAGCTCTTCAAGATGCTGATTGGGTGCAAGCAATGCAGGGAGAGTTAAATGAATTTGAAAGAAATAAAGTCTGGACCCTAGTGCCAAAACCAAAGAACAGATCCATTGTTGGCAAAAAATGGGTGTTCAGAAATAAAACTGACAGTGATGGCATAATTATAAGAAATAAAGGAAGGCTGGTTGCTAAAGGCTAATCTCAACAGGTTGGTATTGATTCTGATGAAACATTTGCACCAGTTGCTAGATTGGAAGCCATAACAATATTTTTGGCTTATGTTGCTCATAAAAAGTTTAAAGTCTTTCAAATGGCTATGAAAAGTGCTTTCTTAATGGAGAATTGGAAGAAGAGGTATATGTTAAACAACCTCTAGGCTTTGTAGATTCAAAATTTCCAAATCATGTCTACAGGCTTGACAAAGTACTTTATGGCCTTAAGCAAGCTCCTAGAGCATGGTATGAGACTTTAGCTCAATTCCTTCTGGAAAGTGAATTTCACAGAGGTACAATTGATAAAACACTGTTCTACCTCAACCATGGAAAAGACTTACTTTTGGTACAAATATATGTTGATGATATCATATTTGGTTCTACAAATGCCAAACTCTGTGAAAGGTTTGCAAAGCTAATGGAGTCAAGATATCAAATGAGTATGATGGGAGAACTCAGCTATTTTCTGGGACTTCAAGTCAAGCAAAATGAAGAAGGTACTTTTATCTGTCAATCCACGCTACTAGAAAAAGTAGAATAGACATCGCCTCTTAGACATCGGTTGCTTCTGGAGCCGATGTAAAAGGTATTTTCTACATCGATTTTAGCTAACCGATGTCTTTTGTTAATATACATATCGGTTCTTTAACCCAACCGATGTTGTAAGTATAATTGAAAATTTAATGAAACGCGCCTTCCCATTTTCCCGCTTAGATAAAATTTCGGTTCCCTCTTTCAACTCCCCCATTTTTTTCCTTAGTTTTTTTTCATTTCCCCCTCTTTTCAACTTAACACTTAAAAACATAAATTAAAACTAGAATACAACAAAACACCAATCATAAAATCAAAGAAATAACTTTACTCTCTCTCTCTCCAGACCGAACAAGAACTCGATTGAAGAAGAACTTGATTGAAGAACAAGAACTCGATTGAAGAACAAGAATAGTATACTCATTGCTGATGAAGATCTACAATATTCGATTTTGACAAGCATTTCTCCCCCAAATTTTCTCTCTCCAAGCTTTGAGGTCAAAGATTCGATTTTAATTTGGGGGTTTCGAGTCAAGCGGTTGAAAATTTTGGAGTCGGAGGTTTAAAAAGGTGAGAACCTCAAGAATGAGGATAACTTTAACTGGGTAAGCTTTAAACACCAAGTTTCAAATTGGGGGTTTCAATTTAAAATCCTAATCTTTTAATTAGCTGAGGATATGTTAATTTGTTGAGACTTTGTTTATGTGAGTATTAGGATTTATTTAGTACATTGATGGATTTCGTGATTATCTCTTTGTTTTATTTTGAGGTTTCTCCTCTCGAGTCTATGGATAACTATGAAAATCTGCGTAGTGAGCGGTTTCTCCTCTTGAGTCTCCTAGAGGTATCAACTATATCTACTGACTATAGCTATTGATTCATATAAATTGTATTTCATTCTACACATATTGCTGAATTATAATTCCTTCTTTATGCATATTATTTCTTCTATTTCCGCTATTTGTGAATCTAGCTCAGTTATTTACATGTATTATGATGTGTAATCTCTTCGCTCTATTTTTTTATCTTTTGAATTGATGTTATAAAGTATTCATCTTAATTTATCATAATTCAGAACAATTTCTACACCTATCGAATTTTCTTATATTAAAGTTCCTCTCTAATCTGCTTCTTTGCTTGTTCTGTCTTTCTCTGTCGATGATGAGGTGTCTTTCTCTGTCTTTCTCTGTCCATGTTGTACTTTTTCTGTCAATCTGGCAACCTACATAATCTGCATCTGAATAGCCAATTAGATCAAAAATAGAATCTCTAGAGTACCAAATGCCAAGTTTTTGTGTCCCTTTGAGATATCTGAAAATCCTCTTAATAGCTACTAAGTGAGATTCCCTATGATCAGCTTAGAATATAGCACAAAGACATGTAACAAACATAATATCAGGCCTACTAGCTGTCAAATATAAAAGTGAGCCAACCATACCTCTATAACTTGAAATGTCCTCAGACTTTTCAGTCGTGTTCAATTCAAGTTTAGTGGCAGTGGCCATGGGAGTTTTTGCAAATGTGCAATTCATTAAATCAATTTTTTTAAAAGTATCATAAATATATTTAGTTTGACTAATGAATACTCCATCACTAACTTGATTAACTTGTAAACCAAGAAAATAAGTTAGCTCTCCCATTATGCTCATTTCATATTTGCTTTGCATCAATTTGGCAAACTTTTTGCAAAGTTTATCATCTGTAGTGTTAGATATATTTGAGATGTCATGTCTAATATGTTTTATGTTTAGTTTTCAGATCTTAACAAACAGGAAATATCATGACTTACTGGAAGTCAGAAGATAGATATCAGAACTTAAGGTCATATCAGAACTTAAGTACGAGAGGACTTACAGTTAAGGAAGGAAGCTGATTTACAGGATAGAAGATCGAGACTAAAAAAAAAAGATATGCATGGAAAGAGTTAGAAGATAAGAAGACTTGAAAAAGATATCTGATTGATATATTTTAGGAGACAAAATTATATTCTATATCAATTAGAAGTTATCTTGTAATTGTGTACTATATAAACATAGACATAGGTTTACACTATATGTGTTATCATTATCGAGAAGATCATACATTGTAACCTAGCAGCTCTTAGTGATATTTGTTCATCACTGAGAGAGAACAATTCCATTATAAAAGAGTTTGTTATATTGAATATATCTGTTTACTGTTACTTGTGTTCGAAATTGATTTGATTGTAATAACACTGTATTCAACCCCCTTCTACAGTGTTGTGTGACCTAACAATTGGTATCAGAGCTTATCTGTAAACACGCATACAGTAAAGATCCAAACAATCATGTCTGAAGAAGAACAAACTCCAACCAAGCCCACTAAAACTGAAGAAACTCAAAAGACTCAAACCCACAGTCGATATGAGACTATTAGCGTTCCCATACTGAGACCTTCTGAGTATCCTATATGGAAAGTGAAGATGGCTATGTTTCTAGAAGCTACAGATCCAGAATACCTTGACAGAATTAATGAAGGACCACATAAGCCAACCAAGCTCTCTGTTGTAGTTTCATATCAGCCAGCAAAGACCATACCAATGGAGAAAATTGAGTATACAGCTGAAGATATCTCATCCATTTCCAAGGATGCAAAGGTAAGACATTAGCTGCATAGTGCCATTGATAATGTCATGTCAAACAAGGTAATTCATTACAAGACTGCAAAGGAGATATGGGATGCTTTGGAGACAAGATGCCAGGGAACTGATGCAATCAAGAAGAACAGGAGGACTATACTCACTCAAGAGTATGAGCACTTTGACTTAAAGGCTGATGAGTCATTAACTGACTTATATGACAGGTTTTCAAACTCCTGAATGATCTGTGACTGGTGGATAAGGAATATAATCTTGAAGATTCAAATATAAAATTCCTCTTAGCTCTTCCTGAAAGTTGGGATTTGAAGTCTACTACTATAAGAGACAACTATGCTCTTGATGAAACTACTCTTGATGAAATTTATGGTATGCTCAAGATTTATGAACTTGAGATGGATCAAAGGAGCAAGAGACATGGGAGAAAGTCAAGGACAGTTGCTCTTAAAGCTGAGGAGGAATCCCCCAATGTGGTTGTCTCAAAGAAAGGCAAAGGAAAGGCTCTCATCATAAAGTCTGATTCAGAATCATCAAGTTCTGATGATGATCCAGAAATTGAAAGTTTACCTAAAATAGATGTTGATGAAGAGATGATGAAATTATGTGCTCTTATGGTGAAGAGTATCACAAAGATAGCCTACAGGAAATTCAGAAGGGGAAAGAAGTTTTTCAAGAAAGGTGGAAGTTCTGATAAGAAAGGGTTCAGAAAGTGTGAAGGCAAAAGTGCAAAGTCTAATAGAGGAGACAACTCAAATGTCAAATGCTACAATTTTGGTGAAAGAGACCACATATCTCCTGACTGTAAGAAAGGAAAGAGTGACAAAGGAAAGGCACTTGTCACAAAGAAGAAAAGCTGGACAAACTCTTCAGATTCTGAAGATGAGGTGAATTATGCTTTAATGGCAAATGCTGATGGCAGCCCTGAAACTGCTGAATTGAAGGTACCTCAAACAACTTATACTTTTCATACTGATGATATTACTGAGTTGAGATTATATCTTAAAACCATGTTTATTAGTTACAGAGATCAAACTTTAACATGTGAAAGATTAACTTCTGAAAATCTTGCTTATAAGAAAAGGAATGACTATTTGGAAAAAGAGTTAGTTATGTTCCATCAAACTCAGAAAGAAAGAGATGATGCTTTTTATGTTAGATATGAATTGCTAAAATTGAATCAATCTCTAAAAATTGAGTTAGAAAAAGAAAGAGAGATTATCAGGACTTGGACTAACTCTGGCAGAACAACTCAGAACTTATTAAGTAGTGGAAACTGGAAAGAGGGCTAAGGTTATGGAGATGATAAAAGTGAAAAAGGAACTGAACAAATTGAGCCTATTATTGTTAAACAGACTACTAAGCCAAAGGTAAATCCTGTTAAGTTTGTAGCTAAAATTGTAAAGTCTGATTCTAAAAAGATGAAAGAGTCTATAGCAGAAGTTAAGGAAAAGTCAACTTCTGACAAATTAGAACAGGATAAACCAGCTGAAGTTAACATAGGCTGAATGACTAAGAAGCAGCTTAAGCATAAGCTGAAAGAAATAAGGAATGTCAACAAAGTAAAGGTAGCTAGGAAAAATAGGAATGGAAAGGAAGGTGTGAATAAAAGCAATAATTATATGTTTGTTCCTAATGCTCCTAGAAAGAAATGTTATAACTGTGGAAATGCTAACCATCTTGCTTCTTTTTGCAGGAAGAATAAGAATATAAACTCTTTACCTCCTAAGTCAGGAGTTAAGAGTCAGTCTGTTAGGTTTAAGCCACCAAATCCTTGTTTTCATTGTGGTAGTTTATGGCATTCCATTTATACTTGTAAGGAATATCATAGTTTGTACTATGATTATTATCAAATAAAACCTTCTTTGAAGAAAGTTACTTTAATTCCTTCTAGTGTAAAGTCTGATGCAAAGTCTGATATAAGTTCTGATAAATAGCATGTTAGCATAAACTCTGATATTAAATCCGCTGCAAATGCTAACAAACTTAAAAAGGCCAAAGGATCCAAGCAATTCTGGGTCCTTAAAACTAACCATTAATGGTCTTTGTAATTTCAGGGCAACAGAAAAAACATCCTATTACTGGGTCCTTAAAACTAATCATTAGTGGTCTTTGTAATTGCAGGGCAACAGGAAAAATATCCTATTACTGGATAGTGGATGTTCAGGACATATGAGTGGAAATAAAGCCCTGCCCTTAGAATTTGTGGAGAAAGCTGGCCCAGAAGTTTCTTATGGAGATGGAAATATGGAAAAAACTCTGGGATATGGAAATATTAATCTTGGGAATGTCATCATTGAAACAGTAGCTCTTGTCTCAGGACTTAAACATAATCTGCTAAGTGTGAGTCAAATCTGTGACAGAGGTTATCATGTGGATTTCTTTGAAGAACACTGTGAAGTTGTAAGCAATTTTACATGCAAAGTGGTTCTGAAAGGTTATAGGCATGGTAACATTTATGAACCCAGACTTTCAACAAGTACTGATGGTTATGAAATCTGTCTGTTGAGTAGAGCATCAATTGAAGAAAGCTGGAATTGGCACAAAAAACTCTCTCATTTAAATTTGAACAACATAAATGAGCTTTTAAAGAAAGATCTTATGATAGGACTGCCAAAATCAGTATTTGCTTCTGATGGCCTTTGTGATTCATGTCAAAAGGCAAAACAAAGAAAATCTTCTTTCAAGAGCAAAACTGAGTCATCAATTCTTGAGCCTTATCACCTACTGCATTTTGATCTATTTGGTCCAGTCAATGTCTTGTCTATTGCATAGAAGAAATATGTTATAGTTATAGTGGATGAGTTCACAAGGTACACTTGGGTGTACTTCTTGCACAAGAAGAATGAAACTGCATCTAGTCTAACTGATCATATCAGACAGCTGGATAAGTTGGTCAAAGATTCTGTTAAAATTTTAAGAAGTGATAATGGCACTGAGTTCAAGAATTCAATCATGAAAGAGTTCTGCAAACAACATGGAATCAAACAGGAATTTTCTGCACCTGGAACTCCACAGCAAAATGGAGTTGTAGAAAGAAAGAACATGACTCTCATTGAAGCTGCACGAACTATGCTTGATGAAGCAAAGCTACCAACCTACTTTTGAGCTGAAGCTGTGCAGATGCTTGTTTTACACAGAATGCAACACTCATAAACAAGCATGGAAAAATACCATATAAGATGGTGAAGAAAAAGAAGCCAAATCTGAAATACTTTCATGTATTTGGAAGTAAGTGTTTTGTTCTTAAGACTCATCCTGAACAGCTGTCAAAATTTGATCTAAAAGATGATGAAGGAATTTTTGTTGGATATCCACTTTCCACAAAAGTCTTCAGAGTCTACAATTTAATAACAAGGGTTGTCATGGAATCTATCAATGTATCTTTTGATGATAAGAAGATTACGGGACTTGAAGATTTCAATGATCATGATCAGCTGAGATTTGAAAATGAAGACTTAAATTCTGATTCTGTAAATTCTGATGACTTAAGATCTGATCCTGTAAGTTCTGACGTGTTAAGTTCTGATTTCATTTAAACTGTGGTAACAACTCCAAAGGAAAATGCACCTATCCAGGGGGAGCAAGCTGGAAATCCTACCACATCTCAAGACTCTCAAGAAGCATCAGAACCTGTCACTGGCTCTTCAAGTTCTGATTCATCTAGTTCTGATGAGCCAAAATCTGATAATTCTGGAAACTCTGATACTTCAAATCCTGAAGGATCCAATTTAAATTCTGAAGTCTCAGAGAGCATAACTACAGGGGGAGCATCAGAAAATGCTGATGGAGACAGCATGGATTATGGGGGAGGATCCAGTTCTAGAAGTCAACTTCAATCTGCAAGAAAGTGGACCAAATCACATACACCTGACTTAATAATTGGAGATCTTGAAGCATGTGTCAGAACTAGAACTGCAACTTCAAATGAATGTCTCTATCATTATTTTCTATCTCAGACTGAACCAAAGAAACTGGAAGAAGCTCTTCAAGATGTTGATTGGGTGCAAGCAATGCAGGAAGAGTTAAATGAATTTGAAAGAAATAAAGTCTGGACCCTAGTGCCAAGACCAAAGAACAGATCCATTGCTGGCACAGAATGGGTGTTCAGAAATAAAACTGATAGTGATGGCATAATTACAAGAAATAAAGCAAGGCTGGTTGCTAAAGGCTACTCTCAACAGGAGGGTATTGATTCTGATGAAACATTTGCACCAGTTGCTAGATTGGAAGCCATAAGAATCTTTTTGGTTTATGCTGCTCACAAAAAGTTTAAAGTCTTTCAAATGGCTATGAAAAGTGCTTTCTTAATGGAGAATTAGAAGAAGAGGTCTATGTTGAACAACCTCCAGGCTTTGTAGATTCAAAATTTCCAAATCATGTCTACAGGCTTGACAAAGCACTTTATGGCCTTAAGCAAGCTCCTAGAGCATGGTATGAGACTTTAGCTCAATTCCTTCTGGAGAGTGGATTTCACAGAGGTACAATTGATAAAACACTGTTCTACCTCAACCATGGAAATGACTTACTTTTGGTACAGATATATGTTGATGATATCATATTTGGTTCTACAAATGCCAAACTCTGTGAAAGGTTTGCAAAGCTAATGCAGTCAAGATATCAAATGAGTATGATGGGAGAACTCAGCCATTTTCTGGGACTTCAAGTCAAGCAAAATGAAGAAGGTACTTTTATCTGTCAATCCACACTACTAGAAAAAGTAGAATATACATAGCCTCTTAGACATCGGTTGCTTCTGGAGCCGATGTAAAAGGTATTTTCTACATCGATTTTAGCTAACCGATGTCTTTTGTTAATATACATATCGGTTCTTTAAACCAACTGATGTTGTAAGTATAATTTAAAATTTAGTGAAACGCGCCTTCCCCATTTTCCCCCCTTAGACAAAATTTCAGTTCCCTCTTTCAACTCCCCCGTTTTTTTCCTTATTTTTTTTTCATTTCCCCCTCTTTTCAACTTAACACTTAAAAACATAAATTAAAAATAGAATACAACAAAACACCAATCATAAAATCAAAGAAATATCTTTACTCTCTACTCTCTCTCTCCGGACCGAACAAGAACTCGATTGAAGAAGAACTCGATTGAAGAACAAGAACTCAATTGAAGAACAAGAATAGTATACTCATCGCTGATGAAGATCTACAATATTCAATTTTGACAAGCATTTCTCCCCCAAATTTTCTCTCTCCAAGCTTCGAGGTCAAAGATTCGATTTCAATTTGGGGGTTTCGAGTCCAGCGGTTGAAAATTTTGGAGTCGGAGGTTTAAAAAGGTGAGAACCTCAAGAATGAGGCTAACTTTAACTGGGTAAGCTTTAAACACCAAGTTTCAAATTGGGGGTTTCAATTTAAAATCCTAATCTTTTAATTAGCTGAGGATATGTTAATTTGTTGAGACTTTGTTTATGTGAGTATTAGGATTTATTTAGTACATTGATGGATTTCGTGATTATCTCTTTGTTTTATTTTGAGGTTTCTCCTCTTGAGTCTATGGAAAACTATGGAAATCTGCGTAGTGAGCGGTTTCTCCTCTTGAGTCTCCTGGAGGTATCAACTATATCTACTGACTATAACTGTTGATTCGTATAAATTGTATTTCATGCTACGCACATTGTTTAATTATAATTCCTTCTTTATGCAAATTATTTCTTCTATTTCCGCTATTTGTGAATCTAGCTCAGTTATTTACATGTATTATGATGTGTAATGTCCTCGCTCTATTTTTTATCTTTTGAATCGATGTTATAAAGTATTCTTCTTAATTTATCAGAATTCAGAACAATTTCTACACCTATCGAATTTTCTTATAATAAAGTTCCTTTCTAATCTGCTTCTTTGCTTGTTCTGTCTTTCTCTGTCAATGATGAGGTGTTTTGCATGACTATTTAATTTTAACTTATTATCAGTTATATTTATTGATGTTAGTTGTTGCTTGGTATATATATCTTCCATAGATTTATTGCTTGTACAAATTTGGTATGTACTGATGTATGTTATACATCTGTGGTGGTCAGTGTCTCGGGGACTCTGATCCCGTTGGAAATCGTATCTGAGGTTCACACATTATTTCTTCTATTTTCTGCTAGTTGTGAATGTAGCTCACTTATTTACATATGTATAATCGCCTCGGTCTATCTTTTTATTTTTTGAAGTCATGATATATACTGAATTGAAGTTATTAAGTATTCTTCTGGAATCTGGACTAAATTAGGACAATTCAACACCAAGTGAATTTTCTTTTCTTTAAGATCATTGCTAATCTCTTCTATGCTAGTTGTTCATTCTTTGTAAACCATGAGGCATTTCTTAAAGATCATTGCTAATCTCTTCTATAGATTAATAAGAATTTATGTTGGGTTGATGTACAAAAATGACTGGATCTTGAGGAACCTTTAAAGAAAGAGTGGCATCTATTTTGAGGTAATCAATAAAATGTGGTGCTAGTTAAGATATCACAGAGGAATGAGAAAATGTCAAATGTACCCTTTGCGGGCTCTCATTAGTGCTAGTAAATAGAACTGAATTGACCTGGTATTATTAGATAAAAAGGAACTCAAATCTGGTATTGTTTACATCAAAATAACAGATAAAAGGTGTTGTAGTAACAATATAAAGAGGGAATACTAGAGGTTGGTAAATATTTGGTTCTTAATGTAAAGAAATATGAATTCTTGATTTATAGTTTGGCAGTAACAATGTCAAATTATTGACTTTCATTAATCTTTTGCTGACAAAGATTCCACAGCAACAATGTCTAATTCTCGAATTTTAATAATCTTTTGATGATAAAGATTCTCGTGGCAGTAGAGATGGTACCTATTTTTATTTTATTTTCGTGGTAGTAGTTGAAGCTGTGCACTAATATTCTAAAATGTTGGAACTTGAAAGCAGCTGCTATCTGCATATTTTCCAGAGGTGTCCTCACTTGATATTAAGCTTGCTTCAGTTGCTAGACATGATTGCTTCACAAGCCTCAGCACCAAGATTCCAAGTACTAATTCTAGTAGGAGTAATTTCAGCAGTTGCTTTGGGCGTATTACAATTGAAGATCTCTCTTCTCCCGAGGTTAGTTTATATATATTTATTATGAAGAACAAGTTTTCATCATATTAGTAATGTATTAGTGCCTTGAATTTAAAAACTTCAGATTAGTAATAATTCTGCATATTAGGCCTGAACTCTGTATTAATCTGAATCTAGTAAGTACGGTTGTGAGCTTATCTTTGTTCGTAGTTGCTATAATTTGTGACCAGTAGAATCCAACAGTACAAAAGTAACTTGCTAAATTTTAAAAAAATAGGGTTAGTTTTACCTATAAGACTAATGATTGTTCTCTCTCTTCAAAATGTCAAACTAAGCAGCAAGATTGTCGTATTTAGCCTGTAATACACTGTGGTCATTCTCGAAGTGCTTCGACTTATATCAAGCTCTCTTATTCTGGAACCATATCGAACCCTGTCACGGATGTAATCCAAGTTATTTCGCAATCTGCAACTTCTTTTTTTCGGGTAACTAGGAACATGACTTATCACTCTGTCAGTCAGTTGTTAATAACTGTTGCTAGATTTCACCTATAATCCCTGTCTTCTTATTCGCCGCTCCACACATCTATTTTAGAGCCCAACATAAAACAACATTAAAAAAATGACAACCACCACGTGCTAGTCAGTCCGGATACTCTCAGCCTTCAACACATTTCAGACCACCTTCTCTTCAGCGGCCACTCACCTCAGTTCTATCAGAGCCAGGAAGCAGTTGAAGCCGCCTAGCGTATCCGTTTCTTCGACAGAGATTGAGGTGTTGTAGAAGAGGTTAGCGGAGCTGTATGATGAGTCTTCAGGGTTGTGGGCAGCAAGTCTTCAGGGTCATACTTGTCACTGGGAACATGCAAATTAACTGCTTTCTGTAAAGGACTTGAAGAAGTAATTAACTGCTTTCCTCTCTATCTGAAATTCGAATTGATACAGTATACGGATGCTCTGATGCAACAATAGTTCTTGGTGCTGTTGGCAAGGTAAGTAAATGTGTTTATTAATAAAAAATACTCCACTTAAAAGTTTCTTTAAACAACCCATCAAGAATTTTCTTTAAACATAGTAAGAGAACAGTAATTCAATGATCTAGTATAGAGATATTTGCTTTAACAGTTGCACAAAACAAATAATAAGGTTTATATTTTAAAAGACTATGCATGGTGCAGAAGGCTTTGCTGATAAAATTTGTGGAGGTGGTATGTGCTGCAACTTGCAAGTGCTCAAAACTGGTGTACCTTGATTCAGAGAGTTGATAAGTACCAGTTCATACATCTTCGATTACTTTAAATGGTAATATGCTCATGCACCGAGTCAGAGGCAGTAGCGTGTTTTAGTACTAGTGTACTACTCTATGGCACTAATCTGGAACTATCTCTGCTTGATTTTAACATTTAGTAATTGGATATAGGCTTGAATTAGGTGTCATGTTAGTTTGCTATTACCCGATAATTTGGTGGGGGCTGACATCTACAGTTTTTGAGAGCATCTTGGTCACTGATTATGGGCTTGTGGAGTTGAAAAGATGGCAGTAAAGCTGATAATAACTAAAACACAATAAACTAGTGATGTAAGTAAATGTCCCATAGCTGGTCAGAATATGGTATACTGGTGTTGTCTTATGGCCATGGCCCCGTAAGGCTACAGTTTCTTGGTATCTTTAACTTTGTTTGAACTTACACATTTTGTACTGCCATCATAACATATGCATCTTCATGTGTTTTCCAGATCCAGGGATCTTGGTCCACATGGGAGTGGCAAGTATTCTGAACATGTGTTACCTGAAGTCGAAAAGAAAGACTTTCACAAAGGTGCCCAGGTATATGTTGTGATTGTTTTTAGACACTAGTCTGTATGTGTCCTTATGCAATAGCAATGGACCGGAGTTAGGCCGAAATATTATAATTGGAAGTACTATACTGCAAACATTATTAACTTATTGTGATCTCTGACAGGGCATACAATAGAAGAGAAGTCCTTGAAATGGTAATTTTAAAACTTGTTTTTGATTTATTTGATTTGTATATTGAGTATGAGTGTCATCGTATACATTATAAGAGAAGATGTTTAAGTTTTTGCTTATGCTTTGACCTAAAATTGTTGATTTTTGTTATAGGATGGAATCAGTGTTTTGAGTTTTGTTGCTCGAGCAAAGTCTTGCTCAAGAAACCTGTAATCCTGACCATAGCCTACTTGCGTCGGTAAACAATCATAGGCGTCAACTAGCAACTAGTCTTGAGATAGTGAAGTGGCAGGTGAATGTCATGCTTTGTTTTTGGTGTTTTTCTTTGTTTCTGTGGGAAGATGGAGAAGAACAAGCGCATTCCTCAAATGATGTTTTACATGTTATTGGCGGTACCAAGTCAAATTCTTTGTATATATAGTAGTAGAATAGATGGATGGATATGTGTAGTACTTGATATTTGGATTAGATGAATCTGTTGTACCGTATGTTTGAATATTGGTTGTTAGATTTATAGACAAGTGGTAATATGCAGGAATTGGTTTTGGTAGTTCATTGGTTTGACAAATTTTTGGCATATATATTTTTAAAATGTGCATTAATAAAACAGGAACAGACATCATTATAGTGAAAAATGATGTATTCCAAAGCTTAATACATCAGTTTTAGTTGAACACTGACATCAGTAATACTGATTAAAACCGATGTTAAATTCTAAAACAAAAAAACCTTAAAATAGAAAACAGATGTTATTAAGCTTTATAGACATCGGTTTGTCACCAATAGATATCAGTTTGAAATAAAGAACCGATGTTAAAAGTTATGTTTACATCGGTTTATCTTCAAAATCTATGTTACTAGTATTAGTAACATTAGTTTGATGGGTAAATGAAAATATTTTGCTTATCTTACATGTGTTTAAATTGATAAATATATCATATTATGATGATATATGAAGATTAGATATGCATGAAAAATTTAATATCAAGATACCGAAATCGGTTTTAAACAAGGAACTGATGTTATATGCTCTATTTAATATCAGTTTAAAACCGATGTTAAATAGGGGGTCTTTAACATCACCCATGAAGACATCGAATTTTTGCATTCATAGACATAGGTTTTTAGCCGATGTCCATTGACGTTTTTCTAGTAGTGCCAAGTACACCAGAAATTTACTGAAGAAATTTGGAATGCAAGATTGTTCAACTGCATCCACTCCCATGACCACTGCAACCAAGTTAGATAAAGATACCGGTTCATTAGTAGATATTACTAACTATAGAGCTATGATTGGCTCTTTACTCTATTTAACTGCAAGTAGACCTGATATCATGTATGCTACATATCTTTGTGCAAGATTTCAGGCTGATCCAAGAGAACCTCACTTAATAGTTGTGAAAAGAATTCTCAAGTACCTCAAGGGTACAGCTGATCTAGGATTGTGGTATCCTAGAGAATCAGATTTTAAGCTAATAGGTTACTCAGATGCAGATTTTACAGGATGCAAAATAGACAGGAAAAGCACTAGTGGAAGCTACCAATTTCTTGGAGGTAGATTGGTTTCTTGGTTTAGAAAGAAATAGAAGTCAATTTCCACATCAACTGCAGAAGCAGAATATATTACTGCATGAAGCTATTGTGCACAGATTCTTTGGATGAAGAATCAGTTACTGGATTATGGGTTAGAATTTTCTAAAATACCTATTTACTGTGATAATCAAAATGCTATTTCTATGACATGTAATCCAGTTCAACACTCAATGACAAAGCACATCAGCATTAGATACCATTTCATAAGGGAACATGTGATGGAAGGTACAATGGAATTGCATTTTGTTCCAACAGAACAACAACTAGCAGATATCTTCACAAAACCACTATGTGAAGCTACTTTTACAAGACTGGTAAATGAACTTGGAATGGTTTTAGGTTCTTTCTCTAATTCTGCTTAGTTTTTGTTCTCATGCATCAGACTTTATGATCAGTGTTTAAAAATTGTCTTATCTTCATGTAATATGTGCTTATATTGAAATTCATTAAATGCTGATTGTTATCTGATGTAGATCTATATACTCTGATAAGTGTTTTGAATGTTCTGTGACTATTCAATCCAATGAGGATAATTGTGCTAGATGCTGACCTAGTAGTCTTTAACATACTAGAAATCCCATGTTTGAATTAGTTGTTTATATGGAAACTCATTAACACAAGCAAATTTTGATATTTAGCTTAGTCAAGTTTACTTTGTGTATCTTATTATTAAGTCACAAACTAGATTCTTGCTTCTTATCTGTCAAATTCTGATCTTAAGGATGAACTAAATGCTAAATAGCCTCACTTATCAAAAGAAAAGAAAAGAAAAGAAAAGTCAGGTACTCCTTTGAGATCAAGAGTAAATATGTGGAAGGGAAGACCCAAGTGCATTGCTGGTATTAAGTAATATGCATTAGAAAAGCAAATAATTTTTCTTGGTGACTTTTCACATTCTCTGATTACTGGAGAAATACTCTGATAATAGCATAAATTCTGATAGGCAGTTGTGACTCACTTACACTGAGAAGCCACTATAAAAAGGAATTTCAAAATATGCATAAAATGAGCACAAACAGTTGAGGTGGACTCCTACATAAATTTGTTCTATAGTAGACTTCATGATTGATGACAGATTTTAAGAACTTTTCTTAGTTATGCCTTATTTCTAAGATGTACTAAAGTTTATCAGACTTTAATCTTTATCTGATACTCTGTTGTATGCACATACTTTCACTCCATATGAATGATGAAAATTACTGTGGTGATTAGGTTGTTTTTGATAAACAGTTAAGTGTCATATGCATAAATTCTGAGGACAAGTTCTGATGAAAGTTCTGATGATTAAACTCTGAAGAATCAAGTCAGTATTTGTATGAAGAATTACAGAAACAAACATTCACTGTTTGAGTACAGAAGCCATATTCTGATGACCATTAAGTTATGATAATAGTCAAGTTCTGATGTAAATCCTGATGGAAACTCTGATGCATACGTGGCATTATTTATTTACTTGACTTATTTGTGGTAAATACTGAACGGTCATATTTAATCAGAATATAATTAGGTGAGATAAAAATAGTTATAATCATTTGGGTTAGTGGTAAACATGCGTGTCTTGAAAAACTGCATGTACACCGTAATTGTTACTTATTTTCCGTGCCCATTAACTTCTGCTTTAACTTTTTATTGACTGTTATTATTACACATCGGTCTAGGGAGATGAGGCATCATTAATTTTACTCTTAATCGTTAAACAATTTTCGCGTCCCTTGGTATTCCCTTGGCTATTTAAACCGACAATTCATCTCAGCCAAATCATCTTCCATTCTCACAAAAACTCATACTCTCTCTTTTACTTCTCATCATTTTTATTCTTCAAAAAAATGGTTCTTTTCAACATGTTTATGAACTATGAAAATTTCAATGTAGCATTTAGTTGTGATGACTGGCAACAGGAATGGCATGTCACCGCCATTCCTGAAGAGATCTGGAGCTCTGTTCCACAAGAGGTTCTTACAGACCTCTTGTTCTTTTGATGGACTATCAGCTCCATCTTGATCGTCTAGAAGAAGAACGGAGAGAGGCTCTTCTTCAAAAAGAACGAATCATCCATCTTGCAGTGCTTTTTGTCAGCAGCAGGAGGAACTAGGCGATAGATTTATTTCTAGGACTAAGGTTGTTAATGTTAACCATCTTAGACTAGGATTATCTTGTAATCTTCTGCATGTAGTCTATAAGTTTCATAAGATGTACTCTTTGGATATTTTAATGAAACTTCTTTTGATTTCAAGATTTAGTCTCTGTTTCTCTCATATTATGTGAATGTTCTTATTGTAGTTTGTTAATCTTTACTTCATCTATTTTGAACTGTATCTCTTGATGAATGTTTTGATTAAAATTATGGTCAATAATAAATTGTGATGAATCTGATAGTGAAGAGGAGACAATTGAAGCACAGGTTCATGTATCAGAACCTGTGATAGTTGAAGCTGAGAATGTTACTTCTCAGAAAGAAACTGTAGCTCAAAGTTCTGATACTTTGAAGAGGAAATCTGTAAGCTCTGATGCTGCAACAACAACTCCTTCATTGGCAAAGAGATTGAAGAAAATGAGGGTAAAGAGGTATAATGCTAAATGTCCATCAGAAGATACTGAAGAAGCTGAGGAAGGGGATCAGGAATCTCTGATCTCAAAATAGCCAATTATCATTGAAGCCCTTCCAACTAAAGCCCAAGACACTGTTCCTGATACAGTGATCACTCCTACTGTTTCTCCAGTCAGAGAGAAAATAGTTGAAGGTTCAGGATTAAGTCCTGAAATTGATCTTCAAAGGCTGATTATACCAACTGTTTTATTTTTGGAAGCTCCATCTACAGCAGCTCAGCCATCTACAATCAACTCTCCAATCTTATATGCTGAGATACCATCTACACCAGCTCTGGAGATAACATCTGATGCTCAGAATTTAGCTGATGTTATTCCTGACTCTCCAGCTGCATCACACACTCTTGTGATGTCAGAACATAATGAATCTTCCTCAAGTTCTGAAGACAGTGTTTCTGTTGAAACTCCAACTCCTATTCTGGGAAAGGAAGAATTGGTCAAGAAATTTGTTGAACAGGATGCTCCTGTACCTTGGGAAGAAACTCATAGGGGAGTTGAGTGGACCAAGAAGTGGAATGAATCAGATTTTATTCCAAGCACCAAAATTCTAACAGAACATGTGTCAAAAGCTGATGAGTTATTGTCAAATTTTAATTTCAAGACTCAATCAAGGTTACAACTATGAGTACAAGAAGTCTTCATGGTCTACATGCCATTACTCATGATAAGGTTAATACACTAAAGGAAAATGCTGATAAGCTAGATTTACAGATCAAGCTTGACAAGAACAGATATATCAGACCTACTCTTGAGAAAGTTGAAGCCATTGAGAAGATTCAAGAGAAGCAACATGCCCAAATTACTGAGGTCCTACAAAATCAAGCTTCTCAGAAAGCTCAATTGGATGAGATCCAATCTTTAGTTGAACTTCTTCTCTCTCTCTCTCTCTCTCTTACTTCCTGATGATGCCAAAAAGGGGGAGAAGGTAGTTAAGTCCAAATGCTCACCTACTCAAATACTGAAGAAGAAGGATGACAAAGGTGATGACCAAGGAAACTCTAATAAAAGAGCAGAGGTTAAGGAAAAGTTTAAGGAAAATCTTTTACACAGAACAACTCAAGTTCTGATGCTGTGAATGCTAAAAGCCTAAGTCAAATTCTGATAAGCAAAGTCTGATGTCAAGTTCTGATATCCTGATCCAGTCAGGATCTAAAAACTCTCAGAAGTTTTTCCAAACTCTGAAGCTAAAGGGGAAGCAGACTACTGTTTATAACAAAGATCCTAAAATCCAGATACTTGATGAAGAGATAGCTAGAAAATTATTTCCGAAACAAAATCCAGGAATGGATTTGGAAACTCTCAAGGAGGAAGAAGCTAGATTTGCTGTGGCGCCCCAAAACCCGGGTCAGGAGTCTCGGAAGCCACGCTATCTAAACTCACACAACTCACAGTACAATATGTAAATACTCACGCTTCGCGACCCCACACTTAACACACACACTACAGGTTATTGTCTTGGAAATGAACCATCATTACTAGAGAAATTTTATTACAACCCAAATGTAATTAGTCTTACCAGGGGTGAACTTTAAGTAAGGTTAATCCGCCGGCCGAATATACGTTTCTTATTTCTTATTTTACATAACCCATACTTATAAATAAGTCGAACTATAAACAACTGAAAACTAATCCAGCTTATTCCGACTACCTGAGGTACTGCACCAAACAATCTACGGAACAGCTGGCCATTTCCTACCCGTTTCCTGGATGTGGTTCTCATGGCAGCATCTTGATTCACTGTTGTGTTGTGTCAATTTAAGAAAACAAGTGTGAGCTAAGATGCTCAGCATAATAATGTACAGTATGAAAATGACTGTATAATAACATCATATATTATATAGATGTTTTATTTAAGAGTACATTTCTTGGTGTCCCACACCTTCTTATGAAAATAATTCTTTTAAGGGGGTTGTATAACCTGCGAATACCTTAATAGTAATCCCAACACCTAGGCTTGGGTTACGGTATGACATATCAATTCCAATTGGAAGATTTTGGACATCTCACAGGAGCCACCGCATACGATGATCAGTCGTCCTACAGAAAGTAACCTTCTTTACTAGTAAAAGGACGAATACCGTCATCTCTCGGGTATCACCCTGGCCGCATTCGGGCTACGTGTCCCATTTTCGGGTATACACATACTTCACAAGTTCCTGAGTACACAAAGTACCTTCGCCTGCGGTACCTTTGGTAGCCCATTCAGCACACGTAGTACCAGAGTCTACCCCTCTATTGTCCTTCAACAGAATTCTATCAATCTCGGGAACTTGAACCACATCGAAGTTCCCCAAGCGTTTTGCTTGTTGATAGAGATAGTTTATCTTTTTAAATATAAGTGTACACATATGTATATACGTACTTCCGAGAATTTCGGAGGAAGTACTAGGGATGTGAGTTGACCGTTGTCAACAGATAATTAATAAGGGGAAAAGTTTCTTCTTGAAACTATATTTAATATAACAATAAGTCAGAATAATATCCACCGATGATCTGAAATTATTCGAATAATACTTCTAAATTAGAAGGTATATCAGGATCTATGATCTTTCAACCAATAACAATCCTTAATAAATAATCATTACTTAAATAATAGTCTATAAATAATTTAAATGATAATCGATATTAATCATACCTCGAATGAGTTATTCTTTAAAAGATTTATTTAAATAGTATTCCTCAACTAGTTTGTGTTTACATAATTAATAATCTATAATGATTAATCGGGTTTGAAATCAATAACGTTGAAGTATACTACTCCTATAATAAAGGAATATGTATATAATATTTAATATCCGAATCAATAAAATATAGTTGAGGGAATATGCTCATTGGGAAATCGTTTTAAAAGTTCGAGGTGTTTTAATGTTTCGTAAGTGGACGATGAGTCCCTTTAAAATGTACCACTATGGACGTATAACCGTCCTATAATATCTCCGGAACGATTCCCGGGTTTTATCTTAATCCCCGACCGACCCTCGGTCTTATATAATACGTCACGCTTAAAGCAAAATAATCATTTCACGATATATACTTATCGTACAACATCGCTATATTATGCGAAAATTCAACAACTACGTATCATGGAAAACATGGTATTTATGCGATGACAGTAAAACAATCCTTTCACAACACAACAGTAAAATGGAGTTGGGTTTGTAAACTTGCCTGGGTATCTCGAGGTGGAGGATGCTCTAGGTTCCGCTCGGAATCTATAACCATAAACACATTTTATTTCGTTAGGTTCCGTCCTAATTCACGGTAACTCGCACTCATGCGCTACTCATTATACACCCTCTCAACTCATACTACCCTTAACATTTCTTTTAAGTCATAAACACTTTATGGTCACTTCATTTTCCTAAGTATCTTGAGTTCATTCTCATTATCGTTGTCGGCTCCGCTTAAGGATTCTAACGGTTTCTACTCGCGCGGTCTCGGCTCCGACATTTTTATAAAATTGAGAAATCATTCTTTTCACTTGAATTTTTTATGACAGTTAGAAACCTCCACATGTTACTCTCTGTAAACATTTCATGATTTATGAATACTTTTAAGTGTATCCTTTATATTTTCAAAGTTCGTGATTCGTAGCAGTTTTTGTCACATAAAACACTTTTACTAAAACGATCATAACTTTTGATCCGTAAATCGGAATTAAGAGATTCAAGCGCCTAAACGATCCTTATAACATTGTCTATCTTAAAAAAAGGTTATTTCTCAAGAATCTACAGTTTACAACTTAGATACTTTCTGCAGAAACTTAAAGTTACGGTTTGTTGGTTTTAACGAAGTTACGTTTACGATCAGGGTTTCGTTTACGCCTTAACTATCAACACAACCACCAACAATCATCATATCATCATCAACACACAACTCCTCTCAAGAACATCATGTTCTTGAGGCAACAACAACCAACCTTAAATCTACTTAACTTAATCATCAAGATTTCATCAACACTTAGTAAGCTAGGTTTACTAACACCCACTAAATGGATCTTAAACATGAACCATAAATAAAGTTAGGCCAAAGATTTTTACCTTTCTTGAAAGCTTGAGATGTGTTCTTGAGGATGGTGGAGGCTTGGAAGTTCTTGGTATGATTTTTGGAACGTAAAACCACCATTAAAATCAAGAAACCAAAGAGAGGTTACTATTCACACTATTCACTAGTGAGTTTCTTGAATTTATTCTACCCATCAAACCTTGATAACAAGAGATAAAAGATTTTTCTTACCTTAGTTTAGTTGCTAGGAGGCTTGGGAAATAATTGTGTGATTTTACAAGAACTAGAGCTTGGAGTTTTGAATTGCAATTCCCCTTTTTTCTTCAAAATAGCCGAATGGAGCTAAATGGGGGTGGGGGGGTATTTATAGCACTTGGTTGCTTCTCTTGGATGATTTCTAGGTTGCTTCTTGGAAGGTGACTTGATATCTTTGCAAGTTGATCTTTATTCTTCCTAGGATAGCTTAGGTTTATTCCTTGTCTCCAAATCCATAGACAAATCTTTGTAGCTTGCTAGCTTACAAGCTAAACTACAAGGTTAGCTCCTTAGCACACTATTTGCTAGCTAGCTTGGTCATCCTAGGGTTAGCTCACTATTTGATGAAGTAAACATGGTTACTTCCTTACCATGGTTTAGTTAGTTCATTACGTTTAATTAATCGTTTACGCGTTTGCTCGGTTACTTAAACGTTCTCCGCAATACTTATTCGTAAATGGTTCTCAATGTAATTCTTTTCGTTTCTATTCCTTATATTTTTATTTATCCTAATTGAATATAAATCCGTAGGATTTTAATCTCGTAATTATATTGTGATTCCCGTAGTCCTTGATAAGTCGTAATTACGGTCATTTTTCAAAGTTCGTTTTCTTCGAAAACTACTAGCGTTTACATACACTCATTTGGTACGTATAGTCGTAATATCGATTCCGAAACTCATTTTATTATGCACTATATAGTGTGGGCTCAAAAGTTTTTCCCGTCTGTCAGGGTTACTATTCATTAAACGTTTTACAGGGTCTCAAAAATTCGAGTTATAACAGTCTTCCCCTCTAACAAGGATTCTGTCCCGGAATCAATTAGAAAATAAGTGGGGATATCTATTCCTCATGGTGTCTTCAAGTTCCCAAGTTGATTCCTCAACATTTTGATTTCTCCACAAGATCCTAACTAGCTTCACCGTTTTGTTCCTCAGCACTTGTTCTTTCTGGTCCATTATCCTTATTAGTTGCTCGATGTAGGTCAGGTCTGGTTGTAAATCTACCTGCTCGTACTCTATTACATGACGGGCATCGGCATGGTACTTTCTCAACATGGATACGTGAAACACGTTGTGTACTTGTTGCAAATTAGGAGGCAAGACGAGCTCGTAAGCTAGAGGTCCTATCCTCCTCAAAATTTCAAAGGGTCCTATGAATCTGGGACTCAGCTTCCCTTTCTTTCCAAATCTCATCACTCCCTTCCATGGAGATACCTTCAATAACACAGAATCTCCTACTTCATATTCCCTATCCTTCCTGGTCTGATCGGCGTACCTCTTTTGTCTGTCATGGGCTGCTACCAGTCTCTTCTTGATGAGTTTTACCATTTCTCTGGTCTGCTGAACTAACTCTGGTCCTAATAGCTTGTGTTCTCCAACTTCATCCCAACACAGGGGAGATCGACATCTTCTCCCGTAGAGAGCTTCATACGGGGGCAATTCTATGCTAGCGTGATAACTATTGTTGTAAGAAAATTCTATCAGGGGTAAGTGATCATCCCAATTTCCTTTGAAGTCGATGGCACATACTCGCAGCATATCTTCTAGGGTCTGTATAGTCCTTTCGCTTTGTCCATCCGTCTGGGGGTGGTAAGCGGTACTCATGTTTAGTCTGGTGCCTACACATTCCTGGAAGCTTCTCCAAAATCGGGAATTAAACCTCGGGTCTCTATCTGACACTATGGCTACAGGAACGCCGTGTCTTATTACAATTTCCTTCAAGTAAATATCTACCAACTTGTCTACGGTGTACCTTTCGTTGATTGGTAGGAAGTGTGCGGACTTGGTCAGTCTATCAATGATAACCCATATAGCATCGTGATTAGTCTTTGTCCTAGGTAAGCCTGTCATAAAATCCATGGCTATGTGTTCCCATTTCCATTCTGGAATTTCTAGGGGTCGTAACAGTCCACTAGGTCGCTGGTGTTCCGCCTTCACTCTTTGGCATATCAAGCACTTGCTAACCCACTCCGCTACTTCTCTCTTCATGTTAGGCCACCAATAATATTCCTTAAGGTCACGGTACATTTTCGTACTTCCTGGGTGGATTGAATATCTAGAGTTGTGCCCTTCATGCAACAGCTCGTCCTTTAATTCTTGCACATTCGGAATCCAAATCCGGGACGCATACCTCATGATCCCTTCCTCATCCTTCTCGCATCTCCCTTCTTCACCGGTCAATGTCCCTTTTTCCTCACTCATCTTCTTTTCCTGACATACTCGTATCTTTGCAGTCAGTTCCGGTACTAGCTTAATCTCAAATAATCCTTTCGTTCCCTCACCGGTCATTCTTACATCGATTTCCATCTTCTTAAATTCCTTAACTAATCCTCCGATGTCATTATCATCTTGACTCTTTCCTTCCTACTAAGGGCGTCAGCCACCACATTGGCTTTACCCGGGTGATACAAAATTTCACAGTCGTAGTCCTTTATCAACTCTAACCATCTCCTCTGTCTCATGTTCAGTTCCTTTTGAGTAAAAATATATTTGAGGCTTTTATGGTCAGTGTAGATCTCACATTTCTCACCGTATAGGTAGTGTCTCCAGATATTTAGGGCAAATACTATAGTTGCTAATTCTAGGTCATGCGTAGGGTATCGGCTCTCATATTCCTTCAATTGTCGAGAGGCATACGCTATAACCTTGCCGTGCTGCATTAGTACACATCCCAATCCTTTAAATGATGCGTCGCTGTATATCACAAACTCTCCCTTTCCATCGGGAAGAGCGAGCACTGGTGCTGACACCAGCCTCTTTTTCAGTTCTTGAAAACTATCCTCACACTTTTCCGTCCATACGAACTTTTCTGCCTTCCGGGTAAGTCTAGTCAGTGGACCGGCTATCTTAGCGAAGTCTTGCACGAATCTCCGGTAATATCCTGCTAAACCTACGAAACTCCTAACCTCTGTTGGGGTTGATGGTCTTTCCCAATTGGATACCGCCTCTATCTTGGCAGGGTCAACTAAAACTCTTTTACTACTCACCACATGTCCTAAAAACTGAACTTCTCTCAACCAAAATTCGCACTTTGAAAATTTGGCATACAATTTCTCATTCCTCAAGATTTCTAAGACTATCCTCAAATGTTTTGCATGTTCTTGCTCTGTCCTTGAGTAGATCAGAATATCATCTATAAAAACTATCACACATATGTCCAGGTACTTTTTGAACACTCTGTTCATCAAATCCATAAAGGCTGCGGGTGCATTGGTTAATCCAAACGACATGACTAAGAACTCATAGTGTCCATACCTAGTGCTAAAAGCAGTCTTTGGTATATCTTCCGGTTTGATTTTCAACTGGTGGTATCCTGTCCTTAAATCTATTTTGGAAAAATGTACAGCTCCTTTGAGTTGGTCGAATAGGTCATCAATTCTGGGAAGAGGGTACCTATTCTTTATAGTCAGCTTATTCAGCTCTCGATAGTCTATACATAATCTCATGTTGCCGTCCTTTTTCTTTACGAATAATACTGGTGCTCCCCATGGTGACACACTGGGCCTTATCATTCCATTATCTAATAATTCTTGCAGTTGAGAAGCTAGTTCTTTCATCTCAACTGGGGCTAACCTATATGGGGCCTTGGATACTGGTGTCGTCCCTGGTGCTAACTCTATAGCGAACTCTATTTCTCTGTCAGGTGGCAATCCTGGTAAGTTTTCTGGAAATACATCCTCGAATTCATTTACTATGGGTATGTCCTGTATGTTGGGGACCTCCTTCTGGGTATCTATCACATAAGCCAAATAGGCCTCGTTACCTTTCCTCAACAATCTTTTTGCGTGAAGCATGGTCAAAAATTTCTGGTTCTGTCATTCACCTTTAAACACTACTTCTTTATCATTCTGCACTCTTATCTTAACTTTCTTCTGTTCACAATCTATTTGCGCTCCATTACTAGATAACCAATCCATTCCTAAGATCACATCAAATTCTCCTAACGCGAATGGTAGTAAGTCGACCTCGAAGATCTTCTCTTCTAATTTCAGCTTGTACTTAGGGTATATTTGATTTACTGGGATTATTTCTTTGTTTTCTATTTCCACTCGTAATACGTCACGTAAGGGTATGGCATTAAGTTTTAACTTGCTAGCAAAATCTTGAGATATAAAAGACTTGGTTGCTCCAGAATCAAATAGGATATTTGCATGTTCGGAATTTAACAAAAGGGTACCTGCTATCACATCAGTGTTTTGGATAGCATCCTGAACAGTCATGTTGAAGGTCCTAGCGGCTGGAGGTCGGTTAGATGCAGCTCTACTCATTCCTGAGGCTGGGGGCTTTAACGTTGGGCAATCCCGCTTCATGTGTCCTACCTTCCCACATTGGAAACACGTTACTTTGGGCCGGGTGCAACTGTTGGCAAGGTGCCCGATTTGGTCACAAAGGTAACATCTCAGAGGGGCTCTTGTCTGGTTACACACTCCAAGGTGCCTCTTCTTACAGGTTTGACATTCTGGTATTGGGGCGCGTGGTTGGCTATGAAATGTTGCCCTAGATTGTCTGCCGCCCTAGCCAACGCTCTCACTTGGGGCCTTTCTGAATCCGGGGCCTCTTGCAGGTTGGGACACCGCTCCCCTGACGAAACTACTTGGAAGGCTCCTGTTTCCGGTTCCTATTCCTTGGCTTCCTATCTTCCTCTTCCTATTCTCCTTTTCTTTCACAATCTGCTCACTACCAGCTTCAATAATCGAGGCTTTCTGTACTAAGGTGGCATGGTCTGTTAGCTCTAGCACTGCTACTCGGTTCTGTATCCATTGTTTTAGACCAAGCTGGAACCTTCGCGCTTTCTTTTCTTCGGTATTCATAAACTCAGGCACAAATCTAGACAACTCAGTAAATTTGGCCTCATATTCTGACACGGTCATCTTATCATGTTTCAACTCCAGAAACCTAATCTCCATCTGGGTTTCCATAAACCTAGGGAAGTACTTGTCTAAGAACAGTCGGGTAAATCTATCCCATGGGATCACAGCATCAGTTTCTAGGTTTCGTTTGGACTCCCACCAATAGTTAGCTTCTCCTTTCAGTATGTAAGAAGCGAAAATTGTCTTATGTCATTCCTCAACTCCTAGTATCTCGAAGGACTTTTCTATCTCTTTGAGCCAGACCCGTGCTTCAACGGGGTCAGCAGATCCTAGAAACTCTGGGGGTTTGAGGGATTTGAAGTCTCTAAAGACAGTAGCTATAGTCTGTTGGGCTGCAGGGGGCTGTGGTGGAATAGGCTGTTGGTTCAGATTTATTCTCAGCAGTTCCATAAATTCATTTTCGGGGTTCCCTCCCTGATGGGTATCCTCAGCCTCTTCTTCTACATATTCTTCCTCATCATATTCATTATAGTCTATGTCTTCTTCACTCTCCTCATTTACTACTGGGTCACCTCGTTGTTGGTTAACAGACTCTGCGGGCTGTGCCCTGGTTCGTCTTCTACGGGGTGGCATTATTCTGATAAGGAAAATTGGTCACATGATTATAATAGTTAGGTTATTTTATTCATATATAAGCATGTCATTTATTACTTAACAGGTTTTATAAAGTGCATTAATATAGACATCAATTCTTTAATAACTGCTTAGATATATATTCATAAGATCTCCCAGTTATATCCTGGGGATGAAACAACTAGCCGAGTTCATACATGCCTGGTTACAATCTATCACTACTAGTTCTAAATACTGAAATGAAAATACATAAGCCGTGTACCCTGAAAGGCTAGGAACGCTATCTACTACTAGCAATCCTATCAAAATTGGTGACAAGTCACTCAGCCTTCTTCAAGGTCTACGTCTAGTCACTAATCTCTCAGTTACTATCACTATGAGTGAGGTCACGCACCCTCCTCATCACTCCTACAATCATCATCTCTGCATCGACTACTAGGATGTATCCTCCCACTGATGTCATCCTCATCTGAACCCTGGTACGGAGCTCGATCCCATCGATCTCTCTACGGGCTATGGCTGGGGAAGCAGCTCTGAAATCTCCGGGGTATCCTAGTCGGGTAGCTCTCTCAGCTGTCAGTACCTGGCGTAACTCAGCAATGTGGGTAGATGCCGCTGTGATCTCAACGTTAAGCTGACTCACTACCCAGTCATGTACGGCTACATGCATGGTCGCCGGTGGTGGTAGAGGTGAGTCTGGGTTGCTAGAGGATATGTCATGGACCTCATGGAACTGTGCGCGTATCGCCTCCTCCTCCTCATCATCATCAGTATAGGACATAGGGCTTTGGATCCCTGGGGGTGGTGTAGGAGAGCGAATAGCCTGGTGTGGGTACATCTCTACATCTCTCCATACTACGCCATTAGCTACGGGGACAGGAAGCTCATTCTCCTCCTCTAGGACATCCTCAGTAGGGTCATCGTCTGAATCATCAATGGGTGGGCTCTTTGGCTCGGGAATAGGGTTATGCTCAGGAATCATCAAATCATCAACAGGGTCAACCTCCCTCCTAGGCTCCACTGGTACCTGACACAATAGGCAAGGTGTTACTAACTTAGAGTTGGAATTCTCTTGAGGGTAAAACAGTCAATACTACCCGTGTAGCCCGACGACGAACTCGACTTGAGCTCTAATTGATTATTTTATTATTCTTAGGTCTACATATTTTATATCCTATCATTTCCAAGATTTGATAACCTAAGGCTCTGATACCATTTCTGTGGCACCCTAAAACCCGGGGTCAGGAGTCTCGGAAGCCACGCTATCTAAACTCACACAACTCACAGTACAATATGTAAATACTCACGCTTCGCGACCCCACACTTAACACACACACTACAGGTTATTGTCTTAGAAACGAACCATCATTACTAGAGAAATTTTATTATAACCCAAATGTAATTAGTCTTACCGGGGGTGACCTTTAAGTAAGGTTAATCCGCCGGCCGAATATACGTTTCTTATTTCTTATTTTACATAACCCATACTTATAAATAAGCCAAACTATAAACAACTGAAAACTAATCCAGCTTATTCCGACTACCTGAGGTACTGCACCAAACAATCTACAGAACAGTTGGCCATTTCCTACCCGTTTCCTGGCTGTGGTTCTCATGGCAGGCATCTTGATTCACTGTTGTGTTGTGTCAATTTAAGAAAACAAGTGTGAGCTAAGATGCTCAGCATAATAATGTACAGTATGAAAATGACTGTATAATAACATTATATATTATATATATGTTTTATTTAAGAGTAGATTTCTTGGTGTCCCACACCTTTTTATGAAAACAATTCTTTTAAGGGGGTTTTATAACCTGCGAATACCTTAATAGTAATCCCAGCACCTAGGCTTGGGTTACGGTATCGCATATCAATTCCAATTGGATGATTTTGGACATCTCACAGGAGCCACCGCATACGATGATCAGTCGTCCTACAGAAAGTAACCTTCTTTACTAGTAAAAGGACGAATACCGTCATCTCTCGGGTATCACCCTGGCCGCATTCGGGCTACGTGTCCCATTTTCGGGTATACACATACTTCACAAGTTCCTGAGTACACAAAGTACCTTCGCCTGTGGTACCTTTGGTAGCCCATCCAGCACACGTAGTACCAGAGTCTACCCCTTCATTGTCCTTCAACAGAATTCTATCAATCTCGGGAACTTGAACCACATCGAAGTTCCCCAAGCGTTTTGCTTGTTGATAGAGATAGTTTATCTTTTTAAATATAAGTGTACATATATGTATATATGTACTTCCGAGAATTTTGGAGGAAGTACTAGGGATGTGAGTTGACCGTTGTCAACAGATAATTAATAAAGGGAAAAGTTTCTTCTTGAAACTATATTTAATATAACAATAAGTCGGAATAATATCCACCGACGATCTGAAATTATTCGAATAATACTTCTAAATCAGAAGGTATATCAGGATCTATGATCTTTCAACCAATAACAATCTTTAATAAATAATCATTACTTAAATAGTAGTCTATAAATAATTTAAATGATAATCGATATTAATCATACCTCGAATGAGTTATTCTTTAAAAGATTTATTTAAATAGTATTCCTCAACTAGTTTGTGTTTACATAATTAATAATCTATAATGATTAATCGGGTTTGAAATCAATAACGTTGAAGTAAACTACTCCTATAATAAAGGAATACGTATATAATATTTAATATCCGAATCAATAAAATATAGTTGAGGGAATATGCTCATTGGGAAATCGTTTTAAAAGTTCGAGGTGTTTTAATGTTTCGTAAGTGGACGATGAGTCCCTTTAAAACGTACCACTATGGATGTATAACTGTCCTATAATATCTCCGGAATGATTCTCGGGTTTTATCTTAATCCCCGACCGACCCTCGGTCCTATATAATACGTCACGCTTAAAGCGAAATAATCATTTCACGATATATACTTATCGTACAACATCGTTATATTATGCCAAAATTCAACAACTACGTATCATGGCAAACATGGTATTTATGCGATGACAGTAAAACAATCCTTTCATAACACAACATTAAAATGGAGTTGGGTTTGTAAACTTGCCTGGGTATCTCGAGGTGGAGGATGCTCAAGGTTCCGCTCGGAATCTATAACCATAAACACATTTCATTTCGTTAGGTTCCGTCCTAATTCACGGTAACTCGCACTCATGCACTACTCATTATACACCCTCTCAACTCATACTACCCTTAAAATTTCTTTTAAGTCATAAAAACTTTATGGTCACTTCATTTTCCTAAGTATCTTGAGTTCATTCTCATTATCGTTGTCGGCTCCGCTTAAGGATTCTTACGGTTTCTACTCGCGCGGTCTCGGCTCCTATATTTTTATAAAATTGAGAAATAATTATTTTCACTTGAAATTTTTTTGACAGTTAGGAAAATCCACATGTTACTCTCTGTAAAAATTTCATGATTTATGAATACTTTTAAGTCTATCCTTTATATTTTCAAACTTCGTGATTCGTAGCAGTTTTTGTCACATAAAACACTTTTACTAAAACGATCATAACTTTTGATCCGTAAATCGGAATTAAGTGATTCAAGCGCCTAAACGATCCTTATAACATTTTCTATCTTAAACAAAGGTTATTTCTCAAGAATCTACAGTTTACAACTTTGAGACTTCTGCAGAAACTTAAAGTTACGGTTTGTTGGTTTTAACAAAGTTACGTTTACGATCGGGGTTTCGTTTACGCCTTAACTATCAACACAACCACCAACAATCATCATATCATCATCAACATACAACTCCTCTCAAGAACATCATGTTCTTGAGACAACAACAACCAACCTTAAATCTACTTAACTTAATTATCAAGATTTCATCAACAACACTTAGTAAGCTAGGTTTACTAACAGCCACTAAATGGATCTTCAACATGAACCTTAAATAAAGTTAGGCCAAAAAAGATTTTTACCTTTCTTGAAAGCTTGAGATGTGTTCTTGAGGATGGTGGAGGCTTGGAAGTGCTTGGTATGATTTTTGGAACCTAAAACCACCATTAAAATCAAGAAACCAAAGAGACGTTACTATTCACACTATTCACTAGTGAGTTTTTTGAATTTATTCCACCCATCAAACCTTGATAAAAAGAGATGAAAGATTTTTCTTACCTTAGTTTAGTTGCTAGGAGTCTTGGGAAATAATTGTGTGATTTTACAAGAAATAGAGCTTGGAGTTTTGAATTGCAATTCCCCTTTTTTCTTCAAAATAGCCGAATTGAGCTAAATGGGGGTGGGGGTATTTATAGCACTTGGTTGCTTCTCTTGGATGATTTCTAGGTTGCTTCTTGGAAGGTGACTTGATATCTTTGCAGGTTGATCTTTATTCTTCCTAGGATAGCTTAGGTTTATTCCTTGTCTCCAAATCCATGGACAAATCTTTGTAGCTTGCTAGCTTACAAGCTAAACTACAAGGTTAGCTCCTTAGCACACTATTTGCTAGCTAGCTTGGTCATCCTAGGGTTAGCTCACTATTTGATAAAGTAACCATGGTTACTTCCTTACCATGGTTTAGTTAGTGCATTACGTTTAATTAATCGTTTACGCGTTCGCTCGGTTACTTAAACGTTCTCCGTAATACTTATTCGTAAATGGTTCGCAATGTAATTCTTTTCGTTTCTATTCCTTATATTTTTATTTATCCTAATTGAATATAAATCCGTAGGATTTTAATCTCGTAATTATATTGTGATTCCCTTAGTCCTTGATAAGTCTTAATTACGGTCATTTTTCAGAGTTCGTTTTCTTCGAAAACTACTAGCGTTTACATACACTCATTTGGTACGTATAGTCGTAATATCGATTCCGAAACTCATTTTCTTATGCACTATATAGTGTGGGCTCAAAAGTTTTTCCCGTCTGTCAGGGTTACTATTCATTAAACGTTTTACAGGGTCTCAAAAATTCGAGTTATTACATTTGCAGTTGAGAAGAAAAATCTAAAGTCTAAAGCTTCTGATGCAAAGAAACCTCCAAGGCCTAAGGAAAAAGGCATTGTTATCAAGGAAAAGTCAAATTCTGAGGCTTCAAAGTCCAAGACTAGATCACAAACTGAGATTGATCCTAAGTCAAAGGGAAAAGAAAAGGTTGGTGAACCTTTAAAGATTCAGAAAAAGATAAGTTCTTCTATTCCAGTCTATCAAGCTACAATGCATGATGATGATTTGATAGAAGATGAAACTGTTCAAACTCTGAAGAGAAGAAAGATAATTGAAGAATCTAAAACAACCTCTGACATTGCTCAAGTTGTTAAGAATGAAGAACAGGAGGCTACAGAAGAAACAACAAATTCTGATCAAGCTATCAAGACAACAACCACTGACAATGCTCAATTTGATTTGAAAAAGATGACAATTGCTGATAAGAAGAAGCTGTTATAGAAGAAAGCTACTCCAGTTGAACCAAAGTCCAATCTTATGATTAATCAACTCGCAACGTTTGGGTTGAGAGCCAAGCAACCTAGAGATAGAGCTGGATTAGGTTCTGATGAAGAAAAGATACAAATAGGAGTAGAAGTTACGCTAAGAGATCCTTTCATGTTGACAGACAAACCATATGAACAAATCAAACAAAAGCGCCTTGACAAAGTGCTGTCTGCTCAAATTTTGATAGATGTTCATGATAAAGAAAATCTAAAAGAGAAATTGATCTTATTTCTCAATGATGGAAGAACTTACAGACTAGCTGATATTGATGTGCTAAAGAAGTCTGTCAGGGAGCTTCAACATATTCACTATCTTCTGGAAGTAAAATCTGATGTTACAAGAAGATGGTCAGAATACATTTTGAAGGCTATAAGAGATCTTCTCAGAATCTCTAGTACAAAGGCTTCTCAGTACATTCCAATGATTACTGAAGATGATGGAAGAGAAATTCGTATGCTGAAGAACTCTGCTAAGGTGGAAGTTATTCTAAAAGGAAGATGCTTATGCTATAATGAAGACTCTTCACATCCTAGAGTTATCAGACTTGGTGATGGACTTGAAAGAACATCAATTCAAGCTCTCAGAACATCCATTTATCAAATTGGTGACAGTAAAGATGAAGAACCGATGCAGGTCAAAGCACAGTTAGTTGAAGTTCTGAGAAAAGCTGAAGATAAGCTGGTAAAAGATTTTGTTAAGAATCATTATGGATTCAGATTGATCCGGTGATGATGGTAAAGCTGCATGTTCTGTAAGTTATAGTTAATAGTATTATTAAACTCTTATTGCATTTGAACTTAAATGTTTTTGACATCATCAAATCTATTAACTTGTATATTTTTGCATAATTTACAAGTTGGGGGAGATTGTTAGATATATTTGAGATGTCATGTCTAATATGTTTCATGTTTAGTTTTCAGATCTTAACAATCAGGAAATATTAGGACTTACCGGAATCAGTACTTACTGGAAGTCAGAAGATAGATATCAGAACTTAAGGTCATATCAGAATTTAAGTACGGGAGGACTTATAATTAAGGAAGGAAGTTGATTTATAGGATAGAAGATCGAGACTAAAACAAAAGAAGATATGCATGAAAAGAGTTAGAAGATAAGAATACTTGTATAAGATATCTGATTGATATATTTTAGGAGACAGAATTATATTCCATATCAATTAGATATTATCTTGTAACTGTATACTATATAAATACATACATAGGTTTACACTATATGTGTTATCATTATCGAGAAGATCATACATTGTAACCTAGCAGCTCTTATTGATATTTGTTCATCACTGAGAGAGAACAATTCCATTGTAACAGAGTTTATTATATTGAATATATCTGTTTACTGTTACTTGTGTTCGAAATTGATTTGATTGTAATAACACTGTATTCAACCCCCTTCTACAGTATTGTGTGACCTAACATGTAGAGCCACATATTATATCATCCACATAGATTTGAACAAGTATACTAGAGACATTTATATTCCTGAAAAAGAGTTTTGTCAACAGTACCTTTAGTGAAGTGATTTTCTAAAAAGAAACTTTGACAAACTGTCATACCAGGCTCTAGGTGCTTGCTTCAATTCATAAAGTGCTTTCAACAGATAGTATACATAGTCTGGAAAGTTGGGGTCTTCAAAACCTGGAGGTTAACTAACATAGACTTTCTCCTCCAATTCTCCATTCAGAAATGCACTTTTCACATCCATTTGATATATTTTGAAATTGGCATGAGCTGCATATGATAGAAATATTCTGATAGCTTCAAGTCTTGCAACTGGAGCAAATTTTTCATCAAAATATATTCCCTTTTGCTGAGAGTATCCTTTTGCAACCAATCTAGTTTTGTTCCTTATGACTATGCCATTTTCATCCATCTTATTTCTGAATGTTAGGTCACACAACACTGTAGAAGGGGGTTGAATACAGTGTTATTACAATCAAATCGATCTTGAACACGAGTAATAGTAAACATATATATTAAATATAATAAATTTTGTTACAATGGAACTGTTCTCTCTCAGTGATAAACAAATATCACGAGAGCTGCTAGGTTACAATGAATAATGTATCTCGATAATGATAACGCATATAGTGTAAACCTATGTCTGTGTTTATATAGTACACAGTTACAAGATAACTTCTAATTGATATGAAATATAATTTTGTCTCCTAAAATATATCAATCAAATATCTTATACAAGTCTTCTTATCTTCTAACTCTTTCCATGCATATCTTCTTTTATTTTAGTCTCGATCTTCTATCCTGTACATCAGCTTCCTTCCTTAACTGTAAGTCCTCCAGTACTTAAGTTCTGATATCTATATTCTGATATTTATCTTCTAATAACCTAAGTTCTGATATCCTTAAGTTCTGACTTCCAGTAAGTACTGATTCCAGTAAGTACTGATATTTCCTATTTGTTAAGATCTGAAAACTAAATATGAAACATATTAGACATGACATCTCAAATATATCTAACAATCTCCCCCAACTTGTAAATTGTGCAAAAATATACAAGTTAATAGATTTGATGATGTCAAAAACATTTAAGTTCAAATGCAATGAGAGTTTAATAAGACTATTAACTACAACTTACAGTCCTTGTAGCTTTACCAATATTAATGGATCAATCTGAATCCATAATGATTCTTAACAAAATCTTTTACCAGCTTATCTTCAGCTTTTCTCAGAACTTCAACTAACTGTGATTTGACATGCATCAGTTCTTCATCTTTACTGTCACCACTTTGATAAATGGCTTTTCTGAGAGCTTGAATTGACGTTCTTTCAAGTCCATCACCAAGTCTGATAACTCTAGGATGTGAAAAGTTTTTATTATAACATAAGCATCTTCCTTTCAGAATAACTTCCACTTTAGCAGAGTTCTTCAGCATAGGAATTTTTCTTCCATCACCTTTAGTAATCATTGGTATATACTGAGAAGTCTTTGTACCAGAGATTCTAAGTAGATCTCTTATAGCCTTCAAAATGTATTCTGACCATCTTCTTGTAACATCAGATTTTACTTCTAGAAGATAGTGAATATGTTAAAGCTCTCTGACAGACTTCTTTAGCACATCAGTATCAGCTAGTCTGTAAGTTAGTCCATCATTGAGAAATAAGATCAATTTCTCCTTTAGATTATCCTTATCATGAGCATCTATCATAATTTGAGCAGACAACACTTTGTCAAGGTGCTTTTATTTGATTTGTTCATATGGTTCGTCTGTCAACATGAAAGGATCTCTTAGAGTCACTTCTACTCCTGTTTTGTATCTTCTCTTCATCAGAACCTAATCCAGCTCTATCTCTAGGTTGCTTGGATCTCAAACCAAATGTTGCGAGTTGATTAATCATAAGATTGGATTTATTAATCATAAGATTGGATTTTGGTTCAACTGGAGTAGATTTCTTCCATAACAGCTTCTTCTTATCAGCAATTGTCATCTTTTTCAAATCAACTAGATCAGAATTTGTTGTTTCTTTTGTAACTTGTTGTTCTTCATTCTGAACAACTTGAGCAGTGTCAAAGGTTGTTTTAGATTCTTCAATTATCTTCCTTCTCTTCAGAATTTGAATAGTTTCACCTTCTATTAAATCATCATCATGCATTGTAGTTTGATAGACTGGAACGGAAGAACTTATCTTTTTCTCAATCTTTAAAGGTTCACCAACCTTTTCTTTTCCCTTTGACTTAGGATCAATCTCTGTTTGTAATCTAGTCTTGGACTTTGAAGTCTCAGAATTTGACTTTTCCCTGATCATAATGCCTTTTTCTTTAGGCCTTGGAGGTTTCTTTGCATCAAAAGCTTTAGACTTAAGATTTGTCTTCTCAGCTGCAAATCTAGCTTCTTCCTCCTTGAGAGTTTTCAAATCCATTCCTGGATTTTGTTTCAAAAATAATCTTCTAGCTATCTCCTCATCAAGTGTCTGGATTTTAAGATCTTTGTAATAAACAGTAGTCTGCTTCCCCTTTAGCTTCAGAGTTTGTAAAAACTTCTGAGAGTCTTTAGATCCTGACTGAATCAGAATATCAGAACTTGACATCAGAGTTTGTTTATTATAACTTGACTTGTTCTGTGTAGAAGATTTGCTAACATCAGAAATTATTTTCTGTGAAGATTTTCCTTGAACTTTTCCTTGACCTCCGCTCTTATCAGAGTTTCCCTGGTCATCATCTTTGTCATCCTTCTTCTTCTTCAGTATTTCAGTAGGTGAGCATTTGGACTTAACTACCTTCGCCCCCTTTTTGGCATCATCAAGAAGTAAGAGAGAGAGAGAGAAGAAGTTCAACTGAAGATTGGATTTCATCCATTTGAGCTTTTTGAGAAGCTTGGTTAGCCAGGACCTCATCAATTTGGGCCTGTTGCTTCTCTTGAATCTTCTCAATGGCTTCAATTTTCTTAAGAGTAGGTCTGATATATCTATTCTTGTCAAGCTTTAGCTGTAGATCTAGCTTATCAGCATGTTCCTTTAGTGTATCAACCTTTTCATGAGTAGAAGAATGTAGACCTTGAAGATGTTTGGTAGACATAGCTGTGATCTTGAGTTGTGTCTTGTAATCAGCATTTGTGAGCAACTCATCAGCTTTAGCAATATGCTCTGACAGAATTTTAGGGCTTGGAATGAAATTAGTGTCATTCCACTTCTTGGTCCACTCCACACCTCTGTGAGTATCCTCCCAAGAAATAGGTGCATCCTGTTCAACAAATTTCTTTACCAATGCTTCATTGCCTAGTATGGGAACTGGAGTCTCAACAGAAACACTGTCTTCAGAATTTGAGGAAGACTCATTATGTTCTGACAGCACAAAAGTGTGTGATGCTACTGGAGATTCAGGACTAACATTATCTAAATTATGAGCATCATAATTTATCTCCAGAGTTGGTGTGGTTGGTGTAGATGGTATCTCAACATTTAAAATTGGAGAATGAGTTGGAGATTGCTGAGCTGCTGTGAATGGAACTTCCAGATAAAGAACATTTGGTATATTCAAATTGTGAATATCTATCTCAGAGTTTTCAGTTTGATCTTTAGCATCATCTGTAGCTTTAATAGGAGAGACATGAGGGGTAACCACTGTATCATTAACAGTGTCTTTGGCTTGAGCTGGAAGGGCTTCAATGATAATTGGCTCTTGTGAGATCAGAGATTCCTGATCCCCTTCCTCGGCTTCTTCAGTATCTTCTGATGGAGCCTTAGCCAAATACCTCCTAGCCTTCATTTTTTTCAATCTCCTTGCCAATGAAGGAGTTGTTTCAGCAACAACAGGACTTACAGATTTCTTTCTTTTCAAAGTATCAGAACTTTGATGTAACAACCCAAATCCGGGGTCACGATTTGGTGTCATGAAACAATCTTTACATAAAATAAAAGAATATTCAATTAACCCCTTTAATCCGGATCATTTACAGGTTATGGTATGAAACAAGAATCTAATCTTCTACAAATCACAACAACTGAAATACAAATGAGAATACCTTTGTCCTAACGCTATTGTCATATTCCTCTAATTTCTTCAACTTCTCGTAACGGAGATTTCTCTAACTTCTGATGTCTATCAAAGCTATTCACTTTTATCCTTATCTATTTCTGGCAGAACTAAGAATTTACAAAGCAAGAGTGAGCCAAAAATGCCCAGCAAGTATATAATTTGAGTTTCAGGCAGTAATATCAAAGGAAAAACTTCCGGACAAAATCTTAAAACAATTTTAAACAATTCTATTAATTTGAGAGAGTTGAGCAAATAAACGTCGGATATCACCAGCCTTTAACTAAAATCCAAAAATGACAAGCGATTCCCGGAATCATCTCCTGAATCAGGGTTTTATCCGGTTTTGGAATCATAAAACCATTCGAGAGAGAGAGAGAATGTTGTTAATGGCGATCAATAATAAATTAGACTGGACACTAAACCAACATATGCACTATACCCTGCTGATCAGTCAGGATACAGTGCAGATCTATACCCAACTGTATAGGTCCATTCAGGTACCTAGGCACTACGGCCCATTTCGAGGCACCAGTCATATCCCGGTCCTCAGGATTAAGACACACTTAATCCCCAAAACATCATCATTATCCTGCCCATGAAGTATTTTGATGTCAAATCATTTTGAATTCAAAACATCCCAATTCAGGGTTCGCAAATAACCCGAAAGAATGGGTATTTGCTCAAGAGAGCAATCGAATTATAGGAACAAGAATAAAAGAACATGCATAATCAGAGTAATTGCAGCGAAATATAAAACAATTAACTATTCTGAACTTAGAATAGGAATGAATAAATATTTTCAGTAATTTAAAAGAAAAATCAGGAATACTTGCAGTATTTAAAAGAAAAATAAAGAATACTTGCCTCAATAAGCTTTAACCGTTATTACTGGTTGACTTTGGTTCAACTTGAACGTTCGGCTTTACCGTCAAACTACTATCCCATTTTGGATACGATCTCCACACTCAGACCCTTCAGTTGGAACTTCGTTGATCTCGACATCTAATTACTAGATCGTTCCTAGTCCGATGTCACGTCTCGGTCTTCCGACTAAAACCTACAGGGTTGAAATGCCCTAATTTAGACAATCGCCTCGCTTAACACAACACTACTATCCTATTCTACCCATACGATTTCATAATGTTACGACCGGCATTTTATGTAATATTATCTGTGGATTTTGTGTGATATTAAAGCCGTAAGTGAATATACTTAATGGTTGTACCTTGTGTGAATGAAAAATTTCTGCATTTTAAATTTGCTTTATGTAGTATATGATTTTTCAAAGCAAGAGTTTATTTATTTCCCTTATTTTTGATTTGTAAGGAATATTCTAAACCTTGGAGAAATTTTCTTTTAAAATTTATTTTGTTCACAAATTTCAAAAGTGATTTTATAAAATTTCTAAAAATCCAAGTTATTTTATGGTGTAAATTTTATAATTTTTGAACGTGTATTTTATTTTATAAAAATGAATCTTTACAAATTTTATTTGTTATAATTATCAAATTACATAAGAGACCTTGCATGCAAATCACCCTTCTATTCTCTCAAAGGGCAAATAAGACTTTCCAACCCCACTAACTCATTTGATTATTACCAAATTACTACATTAGCCTTGCATGCAAAATGGCCTAACTTTAGCTAAAGGATATTTTTGTAAGTTTTCACTTCCACTCATTATTTGTCAACCAAAAAGCATAAAACAAAAATCAAAGTGGGAGAAGTCATTCCACTCATTCCACACTCCAACACACCACAAATTTTCTCTCCTCCCCCTCCCACCATTGCTCTCGGCCGAAGGCCTATTTCTCCACCCCCTTCCATTTTTCAATTCATTTTTCATCTTCCCAAGTCTAAATCTTCTACCTACATTCATCTTATATACTTTTCAAGAGTTTTGGGACTTGGAAGTTGAAGTTCCATGGATGCATGTGTAGTTCTTATGTGATCTCCAAAGAGAAACTATTGATTCTTGTGAATTCAAGAGCTCTCTATGAGATATATTATATATATGTGCTAACTAAGTGTTTTATGGAGATATCATGCTTTAAAATCCCTTGCATGCTACTGAAATTTCATTATATATTTATGTTTAGCCATGCATGCTAGTTTTAAGACATTAAAATGATGATCAACCATGTTTTGCATGCTACTCTTTTCGAAATCATGTTGTTATGTTTAAAAATCTATAAATTCGAAATATATGTGCTTAAAATAGATTGTTTCCATGATGAATTTCTTATTAATAGTTAAAAGAAGTTATATTTAATGATTATTAAGGATGAGTAATAGGTACAAGTCGATTTTGCAACCATTTAAAACTTTATGCCTAGCCGAAATCTTGTTATGTGTTTTCCATGAGTTGCATGTCTTATTTTTAGTTGCATGTTGTAAATTTTTGGGCATGGATGATCTCCCCTTCTGTTGAGGCACTATTTTAGGACATTAAGACACTAGGTCTTCTTTGGAAAGAGTTGGGTGCTTGGTTATTAAGTGGGAGTTAAGGTGGAAAGGGATTAGTTGGTGTTTTCATTTTTCCAGATTTGATGCACTAGTTTATGGGGAAGTTTTGAATGAGCATTTGTTGTGCACTTTGAGGCCCAAACCACCAGAAGCTAGCACTAGGAGTATATAAAAGGTTTTAGGTATTTGTTTGAGGTTTATAAGTCGTTTGGTTAGGTGCACAAGTGAAATCACAAAATCTGTCCAGCAGGGGACAGTTTTGTTGCAACTTAGAAATAGAAAGTTTTGACCATGTCATGGGTAGGCCCTCATTAGGCCCTGTTGGGCCTTAGTTGGAGGGAGTGTCAGAGGAGTTTTTCCAGCCATAGTTCATAAGATATGAGTTAGAACCATGTGTCACAAGTTAGTTCAAGTCGGGGCATTTTCTGCCCAGAAAAACAGGGGAACCATGGACTTTAAGCTTAGGCCCAAGGAGGCCCAAGCTAGGCCCTTGAGCCACATCAAGTTTGGGAGATGCCTTATGGTCAGAAGAGTCTAGTGTAAAAGTTTTGGAGATAAAATTGTAGTTTAAGAGTGTCTAATGCACTCAAGAAACCATGGATGTCATTTTGAAATTTACTCCAGTGAGCACTTTCACTTATCACATAGTTTTAGAATACTTAGGAGTGAGATCTAGGTTGACCACTATGGTTGCAAGATAGTATAAAGCCAGTAGAGTAAAAGGCCCAAGTGGGGGTCAATAGGTTTTGGATAGTTAAGTAAAGGCACATTGAGTAGGGGTCAATAGGCACATTAAGTTGGGGATCGAGATCATCCAAGCCTAGTGTTGCATTATGGTGTATGTGATATTATTTGGTATTAAAATATGATATGTGAGTATATGTGGCTATGTGTACAATTATATTTATAAGGTGAATATAAATTGCGTGCATATAGGCCTAAGTGCCATTTGTGTTGTAAATAGGTTGAGTTGGTGAGAATATAATATAATGAGGTTATTATTAATTGTGTAGGATCTCGAGACGAGGGTAAACTTGCCATAAAGGTCGAGTGAAGCTTCCAGTTGCTCCTACCAGCTAGACCAGACTAGCCTTTCTCAAGGCAAGTGATTCAACCTGTCTTCGTATTCACTACAAATGTGTAACAATTAGTTCATATATATATATTTTGATGCGATTATCCTGAGTCATTTTGATATACTTGAAACAAGCGATTCTTAAGCCTATCTTGAATTATATAGAAATGCCATGAACCCTCAAGTACGTATTGCAAGTAGATCAAAGGTCTTATCACGTTAGTATATTAAAGTAATTGGAATGTCATGATAAAATAAAGAGTTGTTATAATACTTGATTGATCCTCTTGATCAATATGAAAATGATTCCTAAAGTATTGATATCTCACCCTGATGCTTGAACCCCTATAGAAACTTTACCTTGATACCTAAAAGCCAGATATTCATCAAAGTTGTCCATAATTGATTGATACCCCGCTTTCTTACCCTAAAAGTTTGAAAATCCTGATATACCTTGAGCTAAAGATCATTTCTTCAAATCTTAACACCCTTAGTATTCATGAAGCTTATCTTCTTGATGTTCTAGCACTTGTACCTTGTCGAAAACCATTGCTTTAACTCTAGTTTGGCATTACTCTTTCATATTATCCAATAGCCTTGCTAAATTTCCTTGTCAAAGTTCTTGTTTATGGAAACCTCTCAATTTCCCTAATATAGTAAAGTCTAGTGGATCATGGCCCTGAGATTTAGTGTCATATTTCCAATGTTTCAAAGTTGACCTATAATCCCTTGATAAAAATGTTCACTACTTAAGAGATTTTATTATAATTCAGCATCAGTTTTTGAAATAATTAAAATGTGGATTTTCAGTCCCAAAGGGGGATAAATGTTTTCTTTGAATAGTGGATCTGGACTGAGATGTGAGTCCTTTCCACACTTATATTGTAGGCTTAAAAGTTGCCTAGGGATCCCATTAATGTTTTAGAACCCAGCGAGGTTCGGGATTACTTCGCGGCTGATCACCAGCTATAATCCGTAGCGTCATAAAATGATTTTGATTAAGATATGGTTTTGAAAATGTTTTGATACAAGGAAATGATGCCATCACCCAAAGTTTTATCTCTTGTTATTATTGGTTATGTCTTCACATTGTCATTCTTTAATATATATATCTCGATTTATGTTTTGTATCGTATTGTTTAGCACTTGTTGAGCATTTGGCTCACTCCTTGCTTTACCCTGATATTACAGCTAACAGCTATGGTTAGATTCAAGCAGACAGCACGTAAGACCTGTGACGCTGATGCGTATGTCCGAGCTCAGGTAGAATAAGAGATAGTTTTGTGTGAGGACTCGATATTGAAATCAGTTGTACTAGATGGTAGTGTTAGGCTGTTCCAAACCCTAAACTGTAAGATCTTGGATTCAGTTATGTTTACTTTCTTCTAAATATTGTAATAGTTATATTTATTTTGTTTGTTAAGTTGGGGTGTGACAGGTTTTGGTATCAGAGCTACGGTTTAGAGTCCCTGGACAGCCCAAATAGGTTATAGGACATATGTATAGGATATAGATAATATGCGAGAGAGTAGGTTAAGTAAATTTATTATTAATACTCCTCTTATTGGTTTGTCAGCAAAAGGCGCATTCCTCGACACCCTCAGGTCGGACGACACTATTGCTTTCTCCGTGTATGCTGAGTTGAGGCGTGAGTTTGACATGCTTCAGTTGAAGTACGACCGACTGGTAGACCGACTAAAGAACATGTACTCAGATAGCCGAAACTATGAAGGGAAGCCCAAGGAGCAGATGATTGCAAGACTTGAGACTTTGGTTCAGTACGTCAACACTAAGCTTGAGGAGATGCCATCGCACCGAGACTGCATCAGCCAGTATGTCATCCAGATGGTGGCAGATGAGCTCCAGAGTATTGTGAAGACGCTTCGAGAGGAGAAGACTACCAAGCCCCGTTCTGATGGAGTGGAGCCTTAGTTCTTTCCATTATTTAGCTTTTCATGTTATTGTACTATCAGACTTCGTAGAATTCCCAGTTGTTTCCTTTAAATAAGTATGTTGTTCCTAGAATCAGACTTTGTCCTAATCCTGATGTATTGTGACCTTTAAATTTCAAATATTATGCATTATCATTCCATTTGCTCTCAACTGTTATTTTACGCCTTCATATGTATCACCATATCTATTTAATTTGAAACTTGACCTCATATGTAAATAAGAATGCCATGCGATACCCTCGAATTATTCCATCATTCATATCTGTTTTGACATAACTCTTATTTCAGGATCATGCCTCCCAAAAAGAAGAACCCAACAACCACATCTACCACAGACCCAAATATTCTTCGATTACTGAAAACTTTGCAACAGCAAACCAATGCTATAGCTCAACAACAACTAACTCTTCAACAACGAATTGAAAACCAAGAAAACCGTGAACCACACCAACCACCCGAGCCACCAGTACCACCTCGACAAATTGTCACTTTCAAGGCTTTTCAGAATATGAATCCACCTGCATTTCATGATACCACTGATCCAGTAATAGCTAACACATGGATTGAGGAAATGGAAAGAGCCTTTGAGTTGGTACAGTTAAGGGACGATCAGAAGATGCCATATGCTACTTACTTCCTGAAGGGCGAAGTCATCTATTGGTGGGAATCAGTAAAAGCTATGGAAGCAACTCAGCAAGTTTCTGGGGAGAGATTCAAGAAGTTATTTCTGGAAAAGTATTACCCTAAGTACATGCATAATCAGATGGGGCTTAAATTTCTTGAGTTGAAGCAAGGGGGAATATGACTGTACTGGAGTATGAGAAGAAGTTCACTGAGTTGTCAAGGTTTGTGACAAAGTATACCAGCACTAAGGAGGAAAAAGTGAAGAAAGTTTAGCAAGGATTGGAGCATTGGATCAGGGATAGAGTGGCTATGTTTGAGCTTGAAACCTATGCAGGAGTAGTACAGAAAGCTGCTCTGATTGAGAATAATGGGATGCAGTCAAGGAAGGAAAGGGATAACAAGAAGAAAAAGGTTCCATTTTATGGAAAAAAGTCTGAAGCCGAAAATTCACAAGATCGGAATGTAAAGAGGATTGGATTTCATAAGGGTGGAAATTTTCAAAAGAAAGGGAATTTGGGCAGGAGACAAGAATCGAAGGGGAGCGACCAGACAAGCCAAGGGCAAGTTGGAGAAAATAGGTTCCAGAGACCGGAATGCAAGCACTGTGGAAGAAGGCACCCCGGAGTATGTAATAAGCTGAGCATGACATGTTATAGGTGCAATCAGAAGGGACATTTTGCAAATGAGTGCAAGATGACATGACATTGGCGGCATGATACTGATAATAAAAAAAATTATTGGGAAAAATCAACGTTAGGTCACAATCATACTCAACATTGTGCCTTGCACAGCTCTATAATGGGGAGAATGTATCTCGCAATTCTATTATTTTATGACAGTTCTAATAAGAAGTGCAGTAATAATAATGATAAAAACAGTGATCTCGTCACTAAGGAACTAAACCGAAAGGAAACAAATATATACATAATGCGAGAAATACATAGTTCGATCTGGTCAAAAGTACAACAGTGCTACAGCCATCTGTCCCAAAAGTGATACACAAGAGTCTATCTGTCTAGTCAGAAAAAGGGATGCTATATACAAGTCAACTATCCCGGAAAATTGGATCTTTCTAAGGCCTCGACTAACTAGACAACTAGACTATCCCACCGCCAGTCCTGAATCACACACCGGAGCGGGTCAGCTCCCATACCCTTTCCATCACACGACGGAAGATATAGTCGGCCTACCGCCTGGAGATCCTACCATGCCTGTCCCCCTGGAGCGATCTGAGTCTCGCTCGGGACGTGAGCTCTATCCCCATCAGCTCCCTCCTCAAGGATCGGGGTATAGCAACCCTAGTCTCATAAGCTCGGGTACGCCTACCCGCCCTCTCCGCATCCAACTCCCTCCTGGCCTCATCCAGCCGGGCCTCAGCAACAGCCACTCGGGTCCTCAGTACATCCTGAACATAGCCGTGGGCTAACAAAGACTGCCTATGGGCAGGGTCGAGAGGTGGTGAATCCGGAGCCGCTGGGGGTGCCTCCTCGGTCTGCCTAGGCTCGGAAGTATGGGTCTCTGAGCTGTCATCATAGGGGCTCCAGGATAGTGGTGGAGGGGTAGGAGCTCTGACCACCGGGAGTGTGGGTAAAGGGGTACCAGTGTACACTACCATAGCTCTGACACGCTCCTCAGCCACTGGGACCTCATCCGGGTCCTCCTCATCTGAAATAGCAACAACCTCTGTCTCTGACTCCTCTGAGGGGTCCTCCTCATCCTCCTCCATCTCAGGCTCCTCCTGATCCTCGGCATCTAGCAGTGCCTCATCATGCTCACGCTCGAACATCTCAGGGTCCTCTATCTCATGCGCCTACACATTAAACGAGCTAAGTTACTATCATGATACTTATAAGGGTTCCCGTAAGGGTTTTAACTGTCAGCGCTACTTTAAGTAGTCCAACCTTGAACTTGGAAAGAGTTCTTATTATCTTTGTGAGTTTATTATTACATCGTCGCATCATCTCTGAGGTTTATAACGCTTAGCTCTGATACCATTTATGTGGCACCCCCAGATCCGGGGTCAGAGATCCGGGTCGTCACGGTCTTTCTTTCCACAATATCACTTCACTTAATTAATAATAAATAACCTTATGCTGTGACCCCACACTAACACACACCACAACCTGTTATAGTCTCAGAGATGAAATTGAAATAAGTACAAGTCCTTGAATCCATAATTTAAAAGTTATTACAACCCAAAATGATTACTTGATAAATTTACAGTTAATTGCCATTATCTGCCACAAGTTATAATTATACAATATTTGGTTCCCAAAAGTAGAATGCCTGATCTACCAATAGATCTACCTCTGCAGCTATAGCAGCTACAACATCAACGGGAAGACGCGGGGCGCTTCCCACGCGCTTGCGCTGGGTCTGCTTGAGTCTGGCCATCTTTCCTAACTGTTGTTGTGTGATGAAGAAATGAAGCAAGAGTGAGCATTACAGCTCGCAAGATAATATATAGTGTAAACAATAATGCAAGTATTTTAATGGATAACTTACTAGAATCCTTTATTAAGTGTAAGGTAATTACTTACTGGATATAAGTTTTAAGGAAGATGAAGTTACCAATTACTTCATTATACTTATACCATTTTTAGAAATCTACTTGAACTATTACTGTTCAAAGTATAATAAGTTTCAACAGGTCATCCCATAGGTGAGACCATAAGCTAAGACTTGAATAGATTCAATCTTTGAAATATTCTTTTTTTTAAAGGAAATGAAGTTACGAGATACTTCATTCAATGGAAACACCATTACAACTGTTTGACCCTGTCAATGCTTCGACAACCACCTATTCATAGCCTTTCGATCGAAAAGCTACAGGTAGTGTTGCAGAATTATCCAACTGGATGATGAACTCATTACGGGAGTTTGTCGCACCAGGAAGACCACTTACGATGATCAGTCGCAGTAGTACAACCCCACTATTTTCTACATGTAGAGGAGAACCTGTCGGATTTACTTGTCAACCGAACACCGGACTCCTAAGGAATGGACCGTCTTAGCGGAACTTCCAGGCCATTTGGGCCAATATAATTAGGTTGGGCCGGCGCCACTCGACCACTTACGCCACTCCTAGTTTAGATGAAATCCATGACTCTGAAACATAAAGCTCGTCCTCACCTTCCCCAAGTAGAAACTTGTTGATACGGCTCCACCAAGAAGTCGTATCTAGTTGGAAAGGAAAACTCACCGATATTTCTCAGGCGATGCCTGTTAATGGATTAACTTGTTCCAAGAATTTTACTTCCTGAGTATTGGTTAAGTAATCAAAACTCTTATATCAAAATAGCAACCTTGTTGCGAATATAAAATACACCACAGAGCCGGATCCCTCAGGTTTTGAGCGAGTATTTAAATCCCCTTCGAAAGGAGGATCTTAAATATAAAATGAGTATTGGGATCCGCTCTAACTTTTAAAATCATTTTGAAGACTCGCAAAACATTTTTAAGAATGTTTGGAGTAATGCTGATTTAATAAAATAAATCAGTCCCGATATATTAGAAAATATCTGAATATTATTATTTAAATAATATTCCCATAAAGAATAATCTTTATAAAAATAATTGAAGTAGAAGTTGTAAAACTTATACTTGAAATGAATCTTAAATACCCAAAGATGTACTTATACGAAAGTAATATCTTTATTTGAATAATCAAAAGTAAGTTTGATTATCGACACATTATTCTATAATAAAATAAAGAATATTATTTAGTAAATAATCGGAGTCATAAGTCCTCGAACGAATATTCAAAATAATATTCATTAATAAAATAAACGGAGTCATAAGCCCTCGAATGAATATTCCAAATAATATTCAATAATAAAATAAACGGGATCATAAGCCCTCGAATGAATATTCAAGATAATATTCATTAATAAAATAAAGTTATCGAATAAACCTTATTCGATTCATAGTTTTGAAAACTATTCACATATATATATATATATATATATATATATATATATATTATACTCGGGAGCCTCGACTCCCGGTTTTAGAAAAAGTTCACCTTTGGGTCCCCTATACTACGGGTATATGCAAATTACCGCTTATCTCTAGCATAGGTATTATCAACTGAATCAACAGATATATGTATCAAGAATATGAAACAGGCATGCATATATACCATATCACATGCTACAATATATCGCAAGAATTTGCTAAGTAACCATTATGCATCTATCACAAGATAATGCATGTACAAATGTATACATCACAACAACAGTATAACGGATAGAAAACTTGTCTGAGCAACTGGGGGTTATAAATGGCTTGGGACGAGTCTGGTAACCTATAAACAACATATAAGTTGGAATTAAACCAAAGTCACTTATCAATCTATACTTTAACCAATTTAGACTCTAACTCTTGCTTTGCGCTTACTAATTCTCTTAAGTCGCTCGAGTACCCTCGGCTCTACCATTTTTAATAAATTAACCATTACGAGTTTTAAGGCGATTATTTCGCGAGTGTCTTACCAACTGCCTAATACACTTTACATAATTGTTTCATACTCCAATTAGTCCTTTTTGGTCTTTAACCTATGTTTCAAAGTAAGGCGAGGGGTAATGATTCGTTCGCGAAATGTCGTTACTTTAAACGGCCGTTTCTCCTAAACCGTACATCGGAATCAAACGAACTACATATCAAAACGAAGCTCGTAACATGAACTATCTAATCATCGCAATGGTCAAAACCTAGCAGTGAGTTCACGGGTCCTAATGTTAAGAACAAAAACAGCCTAAAGTAAATCGGACATTACGACGGTTATGTTTACGCGATTACCCAAATTTAAAACACTCAAATTCAACCCACAATCAATCCACAATCACAACCCAATCAAAACTCCATCCATACTACATCATAACAGCCCCAACAACTCAACATTAACAATTTATACTTATTCTTAAACTTGAATTTAACTATACTTAAGTTCATTACTCAACAATCCAAGAATTACCACTCCAAAACTTCACAAAACTAAATAATCTCTACATTCACAAAAAGCAAGCCTCCCATGAATTAAAATCAACAAAACTAAACCTAATTACTCAAATAAAGTTAGGGTTTGGAGGGGTTATACCTTCCTTGGAGAGTGGAGAATCAAGAGAATGGCTTAGAATCACCCTTAAAGTCCTTATCCAAGCTTAAACTAAACAAAACTTCAAGAACAAAAATTTTAGTTCTTGAAAAACACTATTCACCATCTTCTTCAATGATTTTTAGGAAGAGATTGTGCATGATTTAGGAGCTCAAACTTATAGGATATGCATAACTATGCATAAGGAGTCTTAGATAATTACCTTGTGATTTAACAATGCTTGGAACTTGATTGTTGATTTTCTTGCTTTGGAAAAGAAGAAAAATCCGAGAGCATGGAAGAAGAAAGGTGAGAAAATGTTGTGTTTTTGGTGAAAATGAATTGTTGGCTTGGTTGGTTGATTTTTTTGATTTGTTTTGTTACCTTTTTACCATGGTAATTTTTGTGTGGTTCTAATTTAACCAACAACACACTTGCTTGGTCATGCTTATGTCACCATGTGATGTCACCCTCCCTCCTTTGTCCTCTTCTCATTGGTTTGATGACATCATCCCCACTAATCTCTTTGATTAGCTTTTAATTATTTGGCTAATGACCGCTGATCTGTTATACGGTTCGCTTAACTTTCGTTTTCGTTTATCGTTTGAGGGATCATACCCGGGATCTTATTACTCAGGTTCCCTTAACCTTTCTCAATACATTATATTCCTTTATTTGGTCCTCTATTAAAATCCTTGAATTTAAATCTTTTTTATCCTGTTACCTTATACTCAATTCTTTCGATATCTGGTGGATTTTCGGGAAAAATCAAAAGGTTTAAATTTGGATTCTGACGATCCTTACATACACTTATATATTATATAGAGTACCAATAAAATCTCAGAATATCCATAAAAGAACCCCTACATAGTGTGGCATGAACAATTTTCTTATTCAGCAATATCAGCAAAAACACTATTCATAAGGGTTACAAAAAGTTCAAAATTTTGGGGTTATTACAACGCATCGCATGCAACAATTCATCGGAAATATATATAAAATAATTCTAAATATTTCTTAAAATCTCCAAATATTGAAAATTATTAAAAATACATTTTTAAAATATTTTCAAATCGCACATTAGACCCGTATTTAATAATTTAACGAATACACATGTGGTTAAATAAAAACCAGAAATTTTTCGGGATAATTTTAAAATTCTTGAAATATTCCAAATTTAATAAAATAAAATTTTCATGATTTTTGAAATATCTTAAAATTAAATATTGATTTTACAATTTAATGGAGTCAGAAAAATCATTTAAAGATAATTAATTAATAAAATATTAATTTCTAAATTTTATAAACTCCTAAAATTAATAAATAAAATTATAAAACAACAAAAATAATTTTAGGAGCAATTTTAGCATTTACGAGAATAAATATTCAATAAAATCATTTTAAAAATGAATTAAATTCATACAGCTCGACAGTTAATTATAAAATTAATCTTCGCGTCCAACAAATCACAAACAATTGATAATACAGCAACACATAGCCAACAGATCCATCACATATTTTATTTATTGAATAATTCAATAATTACACTTACATACCGGATCCGAAACTAGGTTACTTAGCCGCTAAGTAACTATATAACGATACGATTTTAATATCAGACTTGGGTATTTATCAAAATAGAGCTTCCTGTAAAATACTTTATACAAAAATAAGATGATAATATCTCGCCTTTTGAAAATATGGATTTTTATCGATCTATAAAATGATTTGCGTATCGAAAATTTCACACCGGGATTCATACAGGTCAAACCGTACCCCGGATCGGAAAAGTCGAAACATGAAAAGTGTTCATAATTATCAGATTAGGTTATGAAGGAGTTTTCGGAAGAGTTTCGGGTTGTAAAAACGCAAAAACAGTTGAAGTGGAACGATTTCTGATTCTAAAAAGTAATTTTACAATTACGTAAAAATAATCATTAATAATTCTATAAATTCTTATAAAATCATACAATAATCCAAAAATTACCAGAAAAATACCAAAATTATCTATATTTTATTCTGGATAATTAAAAATTAAAATATCTAAATTTTATCAGAAATAAACATCCAAATATTAATATTAATCATCAAATAATTCACCAAAATTCACATAAAATCACATAATAATTATTTATTGATAAAAATAAGTACATAATATTTCTCAGGTATTACATCCTTCCCCCTTAGAAGGATTCTGTCCTCGGAATCATGCTAAGGAACATACACTGATACATTTCAAGTATCTTACTTAAAATTTTCCAAAACTCATCATTTTCACCATTACTCAATAGTCTTCTGCCAATATCAACATCTATCAGTTGCTCATGCAACCTATTTCAAATTTCCATTCCATATATATATATATGGAGCTAAATTATTCTTCATGGTCATACACACATGAATATTTTATGATCTCGTTATACCTATGACAACAAGACCAACTCATTCACAATCGTTCTATCTATCTCATTGTTTCAAAGGACTAACTAAATTTACACTAATCTTCTTTTCTGTCTAATTCCAATGATTTGTGTTCATGAACTTTCTATTTTCACTGACTGTTCTACTCTATTTTTCATGTCTTCTTCTGTTCGATTAGCCTGGCCTGTGATCATTTCCAGTTGCATTCAAGAATCTCTAATCGGTCTCTTACACTTTCTATTCGTCTGCGCCCGATATACTGAGCTCATGGCGTCTGATGCTTCAAAATGTTCTAAATCTATTCAAAACTAAAATTTAAAGGAAAATCTTGGCAATTGCATTTAACACACCACTTTGTGATATACTTTAATTTCTTTTCAATCACTATCAATTATATTCATCGAGCGAGAATCTCTTACTATCTGAAAGGAAATATTAATTTGGAACGGAATGAACCAGAATTTTATTCAAAACCCGGTCTCTTAGTACTAATACTCATTTTGTTGTCCTATCAAATTAGATATCAATACGAACTTTGATGCTCACAATGTCCCATACTGAAGTCAACATCAATCATCTATATTAATACCACCTTTGATATCTAACAACAAAGTAAGTATCGGCATAACCCAGAAGACGGATCAAAACCTATTCTTCAATTTCTGACTTTTCCAATTCTTTTAACCATTTCCCAATAATCTTAATGGTATCCACCCTTTTTCTTTCTATTCAAAACATCTGTCCCTAAATGGACCTTTCCTAGTTGGTAGTTAACCAATCAATCATAGCTCATAATCCATTATAACCAGAATTTATATCTTTGGAGCTGAAACTGCAATTGCTATTTTTCAACTCTTCGCAAGCATATCTTCAGGAGTTCAACTTGGTCTTCCTTAGTCCTTGAATTAGCAAGGATGTTATCAATAAATACAATTACACTATCCAAGTATTCCTGGTACACTATGCTCATTTAACCGTCGGAAATAACGGGTACATCATATCACTGAAACTTTTGTTGCCCATACCTTACTCTAAACACAGCCTTTAGGGTGACCTCAAGTTTACAATTTCTGATGGTTGATGCGTAATTTCATACCTCCATTCTTCTTTTTCTCATGATCCCTTTTTGTGCACAGCGCAAAATAATCTTCATTTCATTATTCTTTTATTCCACATTTTTGAAGTTTTCCTTAACTCATTATTTCATACCTATTGAGTTATACGATACGGGGCTTTTGACACCAGCTTGACTCCGTGCGGAATCCGACGAGAAATTCTTACCTCATTCCCTGAGGTAATATTGGTAAAGCATTCGTTCGGAACTCTGGGACTTCACTTTAGTTCTAAAGAATTCCATCTTGAGATTCATTGTAACGCGCTTCTCCAATCGTTCACCATTAATACCCCTGTGTAATCTTTCCTGTTTACACGCATTCTCGGAATGAATTCCTATCTCCGATTATCAGCGTTTCACCTCCTTCTCCTATCAGTTCTAGCACAACCAACGTTCTTAACTTGCATATATGTTGTGGATTATTTCATAATATTTCTTTATCATTCTTTTGATTCCACTTCTTTTCTTATTTATTTCTCCATTCTCATTATTCATTATCTCTTTTAAATATACGAAATTTCCTTTTCTTGATAATATTAATATGTTCATTATTAGATAAGACATTTATAAAGTTAAAGCTAGAATGCAGGTTATTATTTATAATATTTAAATTCGTATTAACAAAATTATTAAAATTAATCGATAGTGATTTTCTTAACCTCGTTTAAATCATCACCGATCGCATAATTGGCTTTCTCCAACTGATCAACATTTCTTTTTCTCGAGTTTACATGCAGATTTCGTCAGTTTCTGTCTTACATCGGATAATTGTATTTGGGAATTTCCCAGTACTTCATAGCAACTTTTATTCAATCGTAATTCGATAAAGATGTACATTTACGTTCTTCAAGGAGTATGATTATAGAAGGTAATATTTCTTTACTCTATCTTGAATCTTCAGTTCTTGCAAATGTTCTCTTCACTAATTTACAATAGCTTCCATGAACTCGTCATTCGATATGGGTATACATCCAAATCCTTCTTGGAACGTGATTACAGCTGATAAAATCTCTTTGCTTTATCTTGAACCTTCAGTTCTTGAAAAATATTCTTCTAACTAGCATGAACCAATAACTTTCTATTCATTTTGTCTATTGCAAGGGGCGTATTCGTCTAGGTAAAATTTTGCACATGTCTGCAGTAACATCATGCTAATTTTACTAAATTTTCGATTTCTGCTAATGCCATCACTTCCTCCAAATTTTTAATCGCTTTGATTTTGGATCTGCAAATCATGTTGGAGCTTGACTCAATCTAATTGGAATCGATCTCCATTTAACTAACCATTAGTTGGTAAAGTTGATCAATTAACTCCTTTAAATGATTACTTAAACCAAGTGTTGACTAGCTAACTGGAATCAAAGACCAATTATATAAAGTCGGTTTGTTCGTAAAAACTTTCTTAAGAACCGAGATCGCAATCATTTGGAGTACTGACGAGAACGATAATATACTTCTTTTTCCTTAAATGTAGGGTAATTTTTGAAAATTTGGGCAGCACTTCCCCTACACCATTGACTACCAGTCAGACTCAAGCCGACACCATCAATCAACCAAATCATCCACAATCATATCCACCCACTTCCATCAACCAAATTCATTAATTCAACATAATTCAGATTATATTATTTTGATCAGCACCTGTACTATTAACTGGCGTAGCATCCATCTTTCGAATTGGACTGAGGTCTTGAACCAACAATGATTAATATAACCATACTTTTCTCATTTCTTTCAGAATATTACAAAATATTATTAGTGAACTTAAAATTTATCTTGTTGTTTTTCAAAAATTTTATTTCGCGAGTATTTTAACTTATTTCTTGCCATTACTAATTGTGTACAGTTACTTTTAAGAATTATGCCGCATCCTTCAACTAATCATATCAATCATCTATCTTTGACGATATACACTCAATTTCACTAATGAGTCTATTTATCTTTTAATAACCATGCAGGGTTTTGATTATCACCCTCATCTGTTGGAAACTATATTGCCGGATCATTATTTCTTAAAAGATTTCACAGTCGAATTACTATTTCTTCATCTTCAGTTATGGTTCCGCATCAACTTTCGTCTCTGGTCCAGGTATGGATATCAAATTCACCGTAACTTATTTACTCAAATTGGAGAACCTCACAGTTTCTTAAAGAACACGTTCGAAATTTGGTTGCCATTAAGATTGCTTCTGTCTTGAATCTTTACGACAAATATCTTCCCGCGACGAAGGGATGTTTCACGTATTGATTGCCTGTCTGAGTCATTGTTCAGAATTCCCTTGATCTCCGATCGTCGTCCCGATCCTCGTTTGCTCCGTCTGACGCACACAACTTTACTTCTTTAATTTATTGGTTACGGTTCGCTAACCATTCATTTCACATCCAAATCCTCTGATTTGAAGTACATCACATTAACGTTACCTACCATACTGACGAGATCCTCATAACACAAACAATTGTCAGATGCCACGACCGCGCTGTCGGTGTATCCATTCCTTCTTGCGTCCACCAATTATCAACTTGCAATCATATTCTCCTTCGACACGTAATTCTACCTGTCGCGCGGGACTATTCTATTTATTTTGTAATCGTCAGAGAACAGACTCGATGCAAGAGGAGAGTTTGTGAACATGATTTTAATTAAAAAATGGAATAAGGAATAACAATGCAGCAACCGATTGGAAGAATTTGCAAATCAGAAAATTGAAGGAGGAAAATGAGTAAAGAATGAGACAACCATATTCGTACTCAAGATGGCCAGTCTTTCATACCATATGGCATACAGCACATGATTAGGTGGCGTCCCACCCGACTCTTCGTCATTTTGACAAAGCGTCATATCACAACACTGTTATCTCAATCAGGAATCAAGAATTTGAGAAGAGAAATAGTTCAAAAGGAATACAATAAATTTTCTTTTGTTTCTGCCTCATATGATTTATTAACAAAAAAAGCTCATACGTATTCAAGAATCAAGAAAAATGTATACTATTATATTAGAAGGAAGGATGTCAGTATTGATCACCTTCCATGCTTCGCCTACATCTGCCTTCAGGATCGTGTGAATACAGGTTCACGATTCAAGTCACGTCATTGCTTCGAAATGCTGTCTGGAAATGTCTTCACATCAAATGCTTCAATAATTTGGTCTTAATCGCGTCCTTTCGAAATTTATAGTCACTGCTTCAAATTTCATCTTTGTCGCGTAGAGTAACCGTCGATCACGCAATGCCTCAATTTCGTCGATAGAGATACGATTCTTCTCCAACCATCTAGAAGATTCTTTCATTTTCTTCAGTCACCCTCTAACCGCTCGAATCACGAATTCCATTAAATTTTTAACAATTTCTATGAATTGAGTAAATAATGTTTTAAGATGTTGATTCAATTATTGATATTATTCAACAAAGTTCACTTTCATTTTTTTTCATGGAAAACTTTAAACCTTCTCCCTGCTGGTGGGTCTACTTGGCCCTTCCAATTAACAACACTAAGTCTAATTCCATTCTTCTTTTTATGTCATTTTCTGTTTATAATAACAAGAACATAAATAGTAATTTGACAACCAAATTGTGAAACTCGTTTCATGCCAAAATCTTCCGAAATTTGATTAGGAAAATCTTTTCCGAAAGCTCATTTTAAAGCTTTGGAAATCACATATTTGGTCGTCATTACTATATAAGTTACTTGTTATTTTCCTGATTTACCCATGAACTGTCTAATTAAAAGAATGCGCATTTAAGGGTCTCTCCACTTTGGTACCTCTTCCACTTTTCCTTGGATTCTGCTCGCACTTATTAGTTGCCGAAACTTCATTTACCGTCATAAATCATTTTATTCGCAATTTTACCGCAACACTGACATTTAGTACTACCTTTGACATTCTTGTCGTTGTCCTTGACGTTATTCTCGCAACCACTTATGTGATTCGATGTTCCGTATGTAGATAAGGGCGCACCTTCTCTCTAGTCATACCTATACCTAGTAAGGTAGATATCATTCCGCGAGCAGCTCTTGATAAGTGATAAGAATCTTCTCGCAATGGTGGTGCCTTCGAAACACGCAACGTTAGTTCTTCATCAGCGTCCATCAACTGGTTTCCTTTGACGTGGAACTCGTTCTAATACCTAAGTTAAATCGTACTAATACTCACAAATCCATACCAGAATCAATCGCATTTTCTTCAAAACCACATGAAAAGCAGGGTAACTTACCCAGTCTCCGTCGATCTATCGATTCCTCATTACTGTAGAATCTGAAAACTCAATTTACTTATAGCGTTATGATATTCGCCTTACACTTTCTCAACAATCCTATTTTACCAATTCTATATCGAATCTGCTAACCCTAATTCGCACTCAACTCCACTTAACATGAGTATGCCTAGGATCTTTCCTATCTTGTACGACCTATCATTCCTATCTTACTCTCACCTATTCTTATTTCAGTGACCAATAACTTGTAGCTCTGATACCAACTTGTAACAACCCAAATCCGGGATCACGATTTGGTGTCACGAAACAATCTTTACATAAAATAAAAGAATATTCAATTAACCCCTTTAATCCGGATCGTTTACAGGTTATGGTATGAAACAAGAATCTAATCTTCTACAAATCACAACAACTGAAATACAAATGAGAATACCTTTGTCCTAACGCTCTTGTCATATTCCTCTAATTTCTTCAACTTCTCGCAAGGGAGATTTCTCTAACTTCTGATGTCTATCAAAGCTATTCACTTTTATCCTTATCTGTTTCTGGCAGAAATAAGAATTTACAAAGCAAGAGTGAGCAAAAAATGCCCAGCAAGTATATAATTTGAGTTTCAGGCAGTAATATCAAAGGAAAAACTTCCGGACAAAATCTTAAAACAATTTTAAACAATTCTATTAATTTGAGTGAGTTGAGCAAATAAACGTCAGATGTCACCAGCCTTTAACTAAAATCCAAAAATGACAAGCGATTCCCCGAATCATCTCCCGAATCAGGGTTTTGTCCGGTTTTGGAATCATAAAACCATTCGAGAGAGAGAGAGAATGCTGTTAATGGCGATCAACAATAAATTAGACTGGACACTAAACCAACATATGCACTATACCCTGCTGATCAGTCAGGATACAGTGCGGACCTATACCCAACTGTATAGGTCCATTCAGGTACCTAGGCACTACGGCCCATTTCGAGGCACCAGTCATATCCCGGTCCTCAGGATTAAGACACACTTAATCCCCAAAACATCATCATTATCCAGCCCATGAAGTATTTTGATGTCAAATCATTTTGAATTCAAAACATCCCAATTCAGGGTTCACAAATAACCCGAAAGAATGGGTATTTGCTCAAGAGAGCAATCGAATTATAGGAACAAGAATAAAAGAACATGCATAATCAGAGTAATTGCAATGAAATATAAAACAGTTAACTATTCTGAACTAAGAATAGGAACGAATAAATATTTGCAGTAATTTAAAAGAAAAATCAGGAATACTTGCAGTATTTAAAAGAAAAATCAAGAATACTTGCCTCAATAAGCTTTAACCGTTATTACTGGTTGACTTTGGTTCAACTTGAACGTTCGGCTTTACCGTCAAACTACTATGCCATTTTGGATACGATCCCAACACACAGACCCTTCAGTTGGAACTTCGTTGATCTCGACGTCTAATCACTAGATCGTTCCTAGTCCGATGTCACGTCTCGGTCTTCCGACTAAAACCTACAGGGTTGAAATGCCCTAATTTAGACAATCGTCTCGCTTAACACAACACTACTATCCTATTCTACCTATACGATTTCATAACTCAGCTCATATTTATATGTATTAATGAAATACACATAGCAATTATGGTTCACATCTTTGAAACTCGGTTTGGTGTTCATTTCCGGAAAGTACGTATACTTGTTGGTTTGAAAATAGGGTAATCGATTATTCACAAAATATCTTGTCATGTTATGTAAGTTGGTTTCGTAAAATTTAATTATATATCTTCGTTCGACGTCTCCGATAATTACAGGTTACGTTCCCGTATTTTCGGGATTAATTTTCCCAAAAATTGGGCAGCGTTTCCTTTATTTATCGGCCCACCCGTCGAATCATTTCGACGTCAATCACAACAACAACCAATCGCAACCATCCCATTCACAACCAATTTCACCAATCCCCAATCACCGATGCAAATTTAATTATAAATTAATATTATTCGTTTTCATTTTAAAATTAACTCCGCGAACTAGTTTATTTAATTTATAAATATAGGACTCAGATAAAAATCATCATAATCCACCGTCGGCTCTCCGAGGCTCATTGCCAACAGCGATAAAATTCACGGGTTTCCGATTATATCGGACATCCTTCGTGAATTCCATCGATTAAATATTAAAATATCCGCACGAAAATCTTTTTATTTCACGAATTGCAATCAAATGTTTTATAGCAGAAAATTAAAATAAAACATAGTTAATAACAGTTTCGATTCAATCCAAAAATACGCGCACAATACGCGCCAATCACAACAGTTTGCACAAAAGGGAACACGGGGAGCATAGCCGGAAAAATAAAGCACAGCAAGACTGAAAATACCGCAGTACACGTATGGCTGCACACACCCACACACACACGAATTGATACACACAAACACGAATTGGTATACACACACAAACACGAATCGATATACACACAAACACGAATCGATATACACCCACCCGAAACACAAGCACCAGGAATAGACTGAATAAGCAACAGGGGAAAGAAGGAAAACAGGGCGGCGGTTTCGCCGAAAAAGACAGGGCAACGGCGGCTTACCGGCGGGAACAGGAGAAAACAGCCGAAAAGAGGGGGAGAAAAATAAAAAAATAAAAAGAAGAAGGAAGGGGAAGAGAGAATCGGGAGAGATTGGGAGAGAAACAAAGTGAGAGATCGATGAGGGAGTAAGGAGAGAGAGACAGTCGTGAGGGTGGGGTGAAAGGGGGATAAAATTAGGTTTTATATTTATTTCTCCTTCTTTTTATTTGTTATCTTTATTTTCGTTGTTATTTTGTCTCGTTCCTGAATCACGAATGTGTCATTACGCATCGCGTGCAAAAATTCATTTGAAATATATATAAAATAATTCAAAATAATTCTAAATATTTCTTAAAATCTCCAAATATTGAAAATTATTAGAATTACATTTTTAAAACATTTTAAAATTGCACATCAGACCCCCATTTAATAATTTTACGAATACACATGTGGTTAAATAAAAACCAGAAATTTTCCGGGATAATTTTAAAATTTTCGAAATATTCCAAACTTAATAAAATAAAATTTTCATGATTTTTGAAACATCTTGAAAATAAATATTGATTGTACAGTTTAATGTAGTCAGAAAAATCATTTAAAGATAATTAATTAATAAAATATTGATTTCTGAATTTTATAAACTCCTAAAATTAATAAATAAAATTATAAAACAACAAAAATAATTTTAGGAGCAATTTTAGTATTTACGAGAATAAATATTCAATAAAATCATTTTAAAAATGAATTAAATTCATACAGCTCGATAATTAATTATAAAAGTAATCTTCGCATCCAACAAATCACAAACAATTGATAATACAGCAACACATAGCCGACAGATCCATCACATATTTTATTTATTGAATAATTCAATAATTACACTTACATACCGGATCCGAAAATAGGTTACTTAGCCGCTAAGTAACTATATAACGATACGATTTTAATATCAGACTTGGGTATTTATCAAAACAGAGCTTCCTGTAAATTACTTTATACAAAAATAAGATGATAATATCTCGCCTTTTGAAAATATGGATTTTTATCGATCTATAAAATAATTTGCGTATCGAAAATTTCACACCGGGATTCGTACATGTCAAACCGTACCCCGAATCGGAAAAGTCGAAACATGAAAAGTGTTCATAATTATCAGATTAGGTTAGAAAGGAGTTTTCGGAAGAGTTTCGGGTTGTAAAAATGCAAAAACGGTTGAAGTGGAACGATTTCTGATTCTAAAAAGTAATTTTACAATTACGTAAAAATAATCATTAACAATTCTATAAATTCTTATAAAATCATACAATAATCCAAAAATTACGAGAAAAATACCAAATTTATCTATATTTTATTCTGGATAATTAAAAATTAAAATATCTAAATTTTATCAGAAATAAACATCCAAATATTAATATCAATTATCAAATAATTCACCAAAATTCACATAAAATCACATAATAATTATTTATTAATAAAAATAAGTACATAATATTTCCCAGGCGTTACATTTGAGCTGTTGTTTCTTTCTGAGAAGTAACATTCTCAGCTTCAACTATCACAGGTTCAGGTTTCGATGCATGAATCTGTGCTCAAATTATCACAATTTATTAGTGACCACAGTTTTAATCAAAATATTTATCAAAAGATATAGTTCAAATAGATGAAGTAAAGATTAACAAATTATAATTAGAACATTCACAGTCACATAATATGAGAGAAACAGAGAATAAATCTTGCAATTAAAGGAAATTTCATTATTATATCAAACGATTACATTTCATGAAATTTGTAGATTACATGCAGAAATTACAAGATAGTCCTAGTCTAAGATGATTAACATCAACAACCTTGGTCCTAGAAAAAAACCTATCGAGTAGTTCCTCCTGCTGCTGACAAAGAGCACTGCAAGACGGGTGATCCATACTTGCTGAAGGAGAGCCTCTCTCTTTTCTTCTTCCAATCGATCAAGATGGAGCTGATAGTCCATCGAAAAGAACAAGAGGTCTGTGTGAACCTCTTGTGGAACAGAGTTCCAGATCTCTTCAGGAATGGCGGTGACATGCCACTCCTGTTGCCAGTCATCACAACTCAACTCTACATTGAAGGTTTCATAGTTCATGAACAAGTTGAAAAGAACCATTTTTGTTTATGAAGAAGAAAAATGATGGGAATTAAGAAAGAGAGCGAGTTTGTGAGAAAATGGAAGATGATATGGCTGACATGAATTGTCGGTTTAAATAGTCATCAGAATACCAAGGGACTTGGGACTATTTAATGATTAAGAGTAGAAATAATGATGCCTCGTCTCCCTAGACCGATGTGTAATAATAACAGTCAGTAAAAAGTTAAAGCAGGAGTTAACGGGCACTGGAAATAAGTAACAATTACTGTGCACATGCAGTTTTTCAAGACAAACATGTTTACCACTAACCCTTAATGATTATGACTGTTTTTATCTCACCTAAATATATTCGAATTAAATATGACTGTTTCAGTTTTTACCACAAATAAGTTAAGTAAAGAATAATACCACATAAGCATCAAGGATTCCAACAGGATTTAATATCAGAACTTGACTATTATCAGAACTTAATAGTCATCAGAATATGTCTTCTGTACTCAAAAAGTGAATATCTTTTTCTGTAATTCTTCATACAAATACTGACTTGATTCTTTAGAGTTTAATCATCAGAACTTTCATTAGAACTTGTCCTTAGAACTTATGCAAATGACACTTAACTGTTTGTCAAAAACAACTTAATCACCGCAGTAATTTTCATCATTCATATGGAGTGAAAGTGTGTGCATTCAGCGGAATATCAGATAAAGATTAAAGTCTGATAAACTTCAGTACATCTTAGAAATAAAGCATAACTGCGAAAAGTGCTTAAAATCTGTCATTTATCATGAAGTCTACTATAGAACAAATTTATGCTAGAGTCCACCTCAACTGTTTGTGCTCATTTTATGCATCTTTTGAAATTCCTTTTTACAGTGGCTTCTCAGTGTAAGTGAGTCATGACTGCTTATCAGAATTTATGCTATTATCAGAGTATTTCTCCAGTAATCAGAGAATGTGAAAAGTCACCAAGAAAAATTTATTTGCTTTTCTAATGCATATTACTTAATACCAGCAATGCACTTGGGTCTTCCCTTCCACAGATTTACTCTAGATCTCAAAGGAGTACCTAACTTTTATTATTCTTTTCTTTTCTTTTCTTCATATAAGTGAGGCTTATCAATATTTAGGTTCATCCTTAAGATTTACTGACATCAGAATTCGACAGATAAGAAGCAAGAATCTAGTTTGTGACTTAGTAATAAGATACACAAAGTAAACTTGACTAAGCTCAAAATCAGAATTTGCTTGTGTTAATGAGTTTCCACATAAACAACTAATTCAAACATGGGATTTCTAGTATGTTAAAGACTACTAGGTCAGCATCTAACACAGTTATCCTCATTGGATTGAAATGTCACAGAACATTCAAAACATTTATCAAAGTTTAAAGATCCACATCAGATAACAATCAACATTTAATGAATTTTCAATTTAAGCACAGATTACATGAAGATAATATAATATATAAACACTGATCATAAAGTCTGATACATGATAACAAAAACTAAGCAGATTTAGAGAAAGAACCTGAAACCATTCCAAGTTCATTTACCAGTCTTGTGAAAGTAGCTTCAGATAGTGGTTTTGTGAAGATATCTGCTAGTTGTTGATCTGCTGGAACAAAATGCAATTCCACTGTACCTTCCATTACATGTTCCCTTATGAAATGGTACCTAATGCTGATGTGCTTTGTCATTGAGTGTTGAACTGGATTACCTGTCATAGGAATAGCACTTTGATTATCACAGTAAATAGGTATTTTTGAAAATTCTAACCCATAATCCAGCAACTGATTCTTCATCTAAAGAATCTGTGCACAATAGCTTTCTGCAGCAATATATTCTGCTTCTGCAGTTGATGTGGAAATTGACTTCTGTTTCTTGCTAAACCAAGAAACCAATCTGCCTCCAAGAAATTGGCAGCTTCCACTAGTGCTTTTCCTGTCTATTTTGCATCCTGCAAAATCTGCATCTGAGTAAGCTATTAGCTTAAAATCTAATTCTCTAGGATACCACAATCCTAGATCATCTATACCCTTAAAATTCTTGTAAATTCTTTTCACAGCTATGAAGTGAGGTTCTCTTGGATCAGCCTGAAATCTTGCACAAAGACAGTTAGCATACATGATATCAGGTCTACTTATAGTTAAATAGAGTAAAAAACCAATCATACCTCTGTAGTTAGTAATATCTACTGATGAGCCAGTATCTTTATCTAACTTGGTTGCAGTGGCCTTGGGAGTGGATGCAGTTGAACAATCTTGCATTCCAAACTTCTTGAGTAAATTTCTGGTATACTTGGATTGACAAATAAAAGTACCTTCTTCATTTTGCTTGACTTGAAAGCCCAGAAAATAACTAAGTTCTCCCATCATACTCATTTGATATCTTGACTGTATTAACTTTGCAAACCTCTCACAGAGTTTGGCATTTGTAGAACCAAATATGATATCATCAACATATATATGTACAAAAAGTAAGTCATTTCCATGGTTGAGTTAGAACAGTGTTCTATCAATTGTACCTCTGTGAAATCCACTTTCCAGAAGTAATTGAGCTAAAGTCTTATATCATTCTCTAGGAGCTTTCTTAAGGCCATAAAGTGCTTTGTCAAGCCTGTAGACATGATTTAGAAATTTTGAATCTACAAAGCCTGGAGGTTGTTCAACATAGACCTCTTATTCCAATTCTCCATTGAGAAAAGCACTTTTCACATCCATTTGAAAGACTTTAAACTTTTTATGAGCAGCATAAGCCAAAAAGATTCTTATGGCTTCTAATCTAGCAACTGGTGCAAATGTTTCATCATAATCTATACCTTCTTGTTGAGAGTAACCCTTAGCAACCAACCTTGCTTTGTTTCTTGTAATTATGCCACCACTATCAGTTTTGTTTCTGAACACCCATTTTGTGCCTACAACTGATCTGTTCTTTGGTCTTGGCACTAGGGTCCAGACTATATTTCTTTTAAATTCATTTAACTCTTCCTGCATTGCTTGCACCCAATCAGCATCTTGAAGAGCTTCTTCCACTTTCTTTGGTTCAGTCTGAGATAGAAAAGAATGATAGAGACATTCATTTGATGGTGCAGTTCTAGTTCTGACACCTGCTTCAGGATCTCCAATAATAAAGTCAGGTGTATGTGATTTGGTCCACTTCCTTGCAGATTGAAGTTGACTTCTAGAACTGGATCCTCCCCCATGATCTATGCTGTCTCCATCAGCATTTTTTGATGCCCCCCTGTAGTTATGCTCTCTGAGACTTCAGAATTTTACTTGGATCCTTCAGGATTTGAAGTATCAGAGTTTCCAGAATTATCAGAATTTGACTCATCCGAACTAGATGAATCAGAACTTGAAGAGCCAGTGATAGGTTCTGATGCTTCTTAAGAGTCTTGAGATGTGGTAGGATTTCCAGCTTGCTACCCCTGGACAGGTGCATTTTCCTTTGGAGTTGTTACCACAAATTCAATGACATCAGTACTTACAGGATCAGAGTTTAAGTCATCAGAATTTACAGAATCAGAATTTAAGTCTTCATTTTCAAATCTCAGCTGATCATGATCATTGAAATCTTCAAGTTCAATAATCTTCTTATCATCAAAAGATACATTGATAGATTCCATGACAACCCTTGTTCTTAAATTGTAGACTTTGAAGGCTTTTGTGGAAAGTGGATATCCAACAAAAATTCCTTCATCAGCTTTTAGATCAAATTTTGACAGCTGTTCAGGATGAGTCTTAAGAACAAAACACTTACTTCCAAATACATGAAAGTATTTCAGATTTGGATTCTTTTTCTTCACCATCTCATATGGTGTTTTTTCATGCTTGTTTATGAGTGTTGCATTCTGTGTAAAGCAAGCATCTGCACAGCTTCAGCCCAAAAGTAGGTTGGTAGCTTTGCTTCATCAAGCATAGTTCGTGCAGCTTTAATGAGAGTCATGTTCTTTCTTTCTACAACTCCTTTTGTTGTGGAGTTCCAGGTGCAGAAAATTCCTGTTTGATTCCATGCTCTTTGCAGAACTCTTCCATGATTGAATTCTTGAACTCAGTGCCATTATCACTTCTTATAATTTTAACAGAATATTTGACCAACTTATCCAGCTGTCTGACATGATCAGTTAGAGTAGATGCAGTTTCATTCTTCTTGTGCAAGAAGTACACCCAAGTGTACCTTGTGAACTCATCCACTATAACCATAACATATTTCTTCTTTGCAATAGACATGACATTGACTGGACCAAATAAATTAACATGCAGTAGGTGATAAGGCTCAAGAATTGATGACTCAGTTTTGCTCTTAAAAGAAGATTTTCATTGTTTTGCCTTCTGACATGAATCACAAAGGCCATCAGGAGCAAATACTGATTTTGGCAGTCCTCTCACAAGATCTTTCTTGACTAGTTCATTTATATTGTTGAAATTTAAATGAGAGAGTATCTTGTGCCAATTCCAGCTTTCTTCAATTAATGCTTTACTTAACAGATAGATTGCAGAACCATCAGTACTTGTTGAAAGCTTGACTTCATAAATGTTACCATGCCTGTATCCTTTCAGAACAACTTTGCCTGTAGATATGCTTACAACTTCACAGTGTTCTTCAAAGAAATCCACATGATAACCTCTGTCACAGATTTGACTAACACTCAGCATATTGTGTTTAAGTTTGGAGACAAGAGCTACTGTTTCAATGATGGCATTCCCAAGATTAATATTTCCATATCCCAGAGTTTTTCCCATGTTGCCATCTCCATAAGAAACTCCTGGGCCAGCTTTCTCCACAAAGTCTGAGAGCAGGGCTTTATTTGCAGTCATATGTCCTGAACATTCACTATCTAGTGCTAGGATGTTTTTCCTGTTGCCCTGCAATCTCAAAGACCACTAATGGTTAGTTTTAAGGACCCAGACTTGCTTGGATCCTTTGGCCTTTTTAAGTTTGTTAGCATTTGCAGCGGATTTAATATCAGAGTTTATGCTAACATGATGTTACCAGAACTTATATCAGAATTTGCATCAGACTTTACACTAGAAGGAATTAAAGCAACTTTCTTCAAAGAAGATTTTATTTGATATAATCATAGTATAAACTATGATATTCCTTACAAGTATAAATGGAATTCCATAAATTACCATAATAAAAACAAGGATTTTGTAGCTTAAACCTAACAGACTGACTCTTAACTCCCGACTTAGAAGGTAAAAAGTTTATATTCTTATTCTTCCTGCAAAAAGAAGCAAGATGGTTAGAGTTTCCACAGTTATAACATTTCTTTCTAGGAGCATTAGGAACAGGCATATAATTATTGCTTTTATTCACATCTTCCTTTCCATTCCTATTTTTCCTAGATGCCTTTACCTTGTTGACATTCCTTATATCTTTCAGCTTATGCTTAAGCTGCTTCTTTTTTATTAAGCCTATGTTAACTTCAGCTGGTCTATCCTGTTCTAATTTGTCAGAAGTTGACTTCTCCTTAACTTCTGTCACAGACTCTTTCATCTTTTCAGAATTAGACTTTACAGTTTTAGCTACAAACTTAACAGGATTTACCTTTGGCTTAGCAGTCAGTTTAAAAATAATTGGCTCAATTTGTTTAGTTCCTTTTTCACTTTTATCATCTCTATAACCTAAGCCCTCTTTCCAGTTTCCTCTACTTAATAACTTCTGAGTTGTTCTGCCAGAGTTAGTCCAAGTCCTGATAATCTCTCTTTCCTTTTCTAACTCAGTTTTTAGAGATTGATTCAATTTTAGCAATTCATCTCTAACATAAAAAGCATCATCTCTTTCTTTCTGAGTTTGATGAAACATAATTAACTCTTTTTCCAAATAGTCATTCCTTTTCTTATAAGCAAGATTTTTAGAAGTTAATCTTTCACATGTTAAAGTTTGATCTTTGTAGCTAATAAACATGGTTTTAAGATATAATCTCAACCTAGTAATATCATCAGTATGAAAAGCATAAGTTATTTGAGGTACCTTCAATTCAGCAGTTTCAGGGCTGCCATCAGCATTTGCCATTAAAGCATAATTCACCTCATCTTCAGAATCTGAAGAGTCTGTCCAGCTTTTCTTCTTTGTGACAAGTGCCTTGCTTTTTTCACTCTTTCCTTTCTTGCATTCAGGAGATATGTGGCCTCTTTCACCACAACTGTAGCATTTAACATTTGAGTTGTCTCCTCCGTAAGACTTTGCACGTTTGCCTTCATACTTTCTGAACCCTTTCTTATCAGTACTTCCACCTTTCTTGGAAAACTTCTTTCCCCTTCTGAATTTCCTGTAGGCTATCTTTGTGATACCCTTCACCATAAGAGCACACAATTTCATCATCTCTTCATCAACATCAATTTCAGGTAAACTTTCAGTTTCTGAATCATCATCAGAACTTGATGATTCTGAATCAGACTTTATGATGGGAGCCTTTCCTTTTCTTTTCTTTAAGACAGCCACTCTGGGGGATTCCTCCTCAGCCTTTAGAGCAACTGTCCTTGACTTTCTCCCATGCCTCTTGCTCCTTTGATCCATCTCAAGTTCATAAGTCTTGAGCATACCATATATTTCATCAAGAGTAGTTTCATCAAGAGCATAGTTGTCTCTTATAGTAGTGGACTTCAAATACCAACTTTCAGGAAGAGCTAAAAGGAATTTTAGATTTGAATCTTCAAGATCATATTCCTTGTCCACCAGTGATAGATCATTCAAGAGTTTGACAAACCTGTCATATAAGTCAGTTAATGACTCATCAGCTTTTGAGTCAAAGTGCTCATACTCTTGAGTGAGTATAGTCCTCCTGTTCTTCTTGATTGCATCAGTTCCCTGGCATCTTGTCTCCAAAGCATCCCATATCTCCTTTGTAGTCTTGCAATGAATCTGTTTGACATGACATTATCAATGGAACTATGCAGCAAATGCCTTACCTTTGCATCCTTGGCAATGGATGAGATATCTTCAGCTGTATACTCACTTTTATCCTTTGGTATGGTCTTTGCTGGCTGATCTGCAACTACAACAGAGAGCTTAGTTGGCTTATGCGGTCCTTCATTAATTCTGTCAAGGTATTCTGGATCTGTAGCTTCCAGAAACATAGCCATCTTCACTTTCCATATGGGATACTAAGAAGGTCTCAGTATGGGAACCCTAATAGTCTCATATCGACTATAGATTTGAGTGTTTTTAGTTTCTTCATTTTTGGTGGGCTTGGTTGGATTTTCTGCTTCTTCAGACATGATTGTTTTGGATCTTTACTATATGTGTGTTAACAGATAGGCTCTGATACCAATTGTTAGGTCACACAACACTGTAGAAGGGGTTGAATATAGTGTTATTACAATCATATCGATCTTGAACATAAGTAACAGTAAACAGATATATTCAATATAATAAATTCTGTTACAATGGAACTGTTCTCTCAGTGATGAACAAATATCACGAGAGCTGCTAGGTTACAATGAATAATGTATCTCGATAATGATAACACATATAGTGTAAACCCGTGTATGTGTTTATATAGTACACAGTTACAAGATAACTTCTAACTGATATGGAATATAATTCTTTCTCCTAAAATATATCAATCAGATATCTTATACAAGTCTTCTTATCTTCTAACTCTTTTCATGCATATCTTCTTTTGTTTTAGTCTCGATCTTCTATCTTGTAAATCAGATTCCTTCCTTAACTAGAAGTCCTCCCGTACTTAAGTTCTGATATCTATCTTTTGATATTTATCTTCTGATAATCTAAGTTCTGATGTCCTTAAGTTCTGACTTCCAGTAAGTACTGATTCCAGTAAGTACTGATATTTCCTATTTGTTAAGATCTAAAACTAAACATGAAACATATTAGACATGACATCTCAAATATATCTAACACTAATACCCACTTAGTATCAATAGAATTCTTATTTTTGGGTTTAGGTACCAGCTTCCATATTTATTTCTTTCAAATTGGTTTAGCTCTTCCTGCATAACTAAAACCCAATCTAGATCCATTAGAGCCTCTTCTACCCTCTTTGGTTCTTCCTGTGATAGAAATCTACTGTACAGACACTCATATTGAGTTGCTCTCCTTGTTTGCACTCTAGATGTTTGTTAGCTATTGAGTGCAACACAGAGGGGGGTGAATGTATTTTCTTTATTTTGTAGGCTTTTTAAAACTGATTTGGAAAGGTGGTGAATAAAGCAGTTTGATTATAAAGATACTATGTTTAGAAGAATATAAAGAACATGCACAACAAACACAGTATTTTAAAACTCACTTAATTTGTATTAAAATTAAGTATGTCTTGCTACAATTCTTGGGTTCTTAAGAATATAAGAACTCAGCTTCTTCCTTTAGAGAGTATAAGAAAATTTTAGATCCGTTTTGTTCATTCTTAAATAAAGGACCAATGTTTACTTTATAGATTAGTCAACACATGTTTACACAGCATGCAATAAGATGTACTAAACCCAACTTTAAGTTATCTCTAAAGCTTTCCATTGCTGGCTTAGTGAATCCTTGCAAATCTTGTAGGTCTGTGACCTTCCTTTTTCAGTTAATCTTAGCCCTTGATCTTGCACTCTTCAAGCTGCTTTTGTAGACTTTTCTATCTAAGTGATTAGATCATTTATTGATTGATAATCTTGAATCTTTAACTTGTATGTATTCTGTACTTGAGGTTCATATCAAGATCTCCAGTTTGTTCTATAGAGAACTGACATCTCAATAAGTATAATGGATTATTGAGATCTCTGAGTTCTCTATAAGTGTCTTTGACTTGTCGAGGTTTCTGAGTTTTCTATAAGTGAACTTGGCTTGTCTAGGTCTCCAAAACTCTGCATGTAGAAATGACTTGTCGATATCTTTGAGATCTTTATATGTATTTTGACTTGTCGATATCTCTGAGATCTCTAATGAGAAATTGACTTGTCCATATCTCCAATATTAATATCTTCATTTTGACTTGTCGATATCTCTGAGTTCTCTATATGCAGAAATGATATCTCAGAGATCTCTATATATATTTTGACTTGTAGATATCTCTAAGATCTCTAATGATAATTTGACTTGTTGATATCTTCAATCTTCATATCTTCATATCTTCATTTGACTTGTCGATATCTCTGAGACTTCTTTATAAGCCATTTTGGACTTCTCGATAAGTCATTCTGGAGTTCTTGAATAACTTCTCTATATGACTTGATCTGTAACTTGTAGATATCTTGACTTAGAACATTTTTCCTAAAACAGATTTATTCAACTCCAAGCTTCTTCACCTTTTCTCTGAGGCATGATCTTGTTGATCTTCTTCCAGGGTTTATTCTTATGCTTGAGTCTGTTCACAGAAAAATACTCCAGTCTGATCTTTAACATTTTTACAAACTCAAGTAATACAATACAAAATACAGATTTAGACTATCATACAACTAAGTCTTAAGGTTTTCAATTTGACTAAGTCTTGTTATTGTATAGGAATGTCTTGCACAACAATCTCCCCCAATTTGTGAGAAGATTGTTTATCACAAATTCATGCCTGATAACAAGACTAACCCCAAGTTACAATAAAAAAATAAAATGATTACATAAAACTGGCAGAACAACAAATACAGCTTTTACATACTGAGTGATTACATGAGTTTAATAAGTACATTCATCACATGAAAGTCTCATAGCCTGGTTTTTTCTAATGAGGTCCTTTAGATTTACAAGTACTTGAAGTTCCTCTATGATTTCAGTCCCTCTTAGAGCTTCCACAAGCTTGGCGGCCAATCATCCAGTTAATAACTATTCAAGTAACCAACTCTGAATCTTGAAAACCTGTCAACTTGTATGTTTAGAAAGTGTCCATATTCTAGTGTTCTCTTTTGTGAGTGATTTAAGTGTGACACATAAATGATACAATTCAGTTGATATATCATTAATAGCATCATTGCATTCATCTTTAGAAAACTGTGAAATATTATTAGTGATTACCTGATTGCTAGATGAGCTAACCTCTATTTCATCTGACTTGGCCATGAGAGCAAGGTTGGCATAGTTCATGTCTTCATCTGCATCATCTCCATCAGCTGCCCAGTCATTTTATTGAGTTATAAATTCCTTCTCTTTCTGTTTGAGCAACTCAAAATATTTCTTTTATAGTCTACAGGCTCAAACCTTTTCTTTTTAGAATTTGGCTTTCTGCACTCATTTGTAAAATGACCACTTAGCCAACACTTGAAACATTTAAATTTAATTTTGTCAACCATATTTCTGTTAGGCTTCACAGCTCCAGAAATTTTCTTGAATTTAAGCTTTGCAAATCTTCTAGACAGAAAGGATAGATGCTCATCAACTTCATCCATGTCATCTTGACTTTGACATTTTTCATCTTCATCCATCAACCCTTTTTCCTTGCCTATCTCAGACCTTCCTTCACAAACATTAATGTTTAGTGCAGTTTTAACAGTTTCAACCTTTATTTCCACCATTCTCTCATGCTCAGCTACCAATGCCACAGACCCACCTTTCTTCATTCATTTCTCTATTAGCTCATCTTGTTCCATTTCAAGCTCATAGGTCTTCAAAATTTCATACAATCTCTCAAGAGTAAAATCCTTGTACTCTTGTGAATTTTTGAGAGAGATTGTCATTGGCTTCTATTCCTTTGGTAAAGACCTTAGAAATTTTAGGTTAAAATCTTTGGTTTGGTAGACTCTTCTATACAACTTTATGTTAGTGTTTGTGCCCCAGAGACAACAATATGATGTTTTAGTTTAAGACATTAGGATTATTAATGTTTATGTTCTATCGATTATTCTCTTTATAATTTATTAATTCTTAATTTACTGTGATATAAATGTTAGATTAATAAATGTCCTTGGAATATGATGTGCAATTCTATATCTCTAAGTACGTGGCTTAGAAATGAGATTATGAGAATAGTATCAATATTCTTAAAGGTCCCTAGTCGAGTATTATTATTAAGGGACAATGTAAGGAAATGAATAACACACAGGGGGTGAATGTGTTTTACTGTTTTTGAGATTTTCTTGAATATTTTTGGTTGAAAAAAGTAAATTTAATCTTGTAGAGATGATGTGTTAATGCAGTAAATAAACATGCAATAAACAAGAACACAATCTTTTCAAAACTCACTTAATTTTTATATTAAAAATCAAGAATGTTTTGCTACAAAATTTCTAGGCTCTTTGTTTAAAAAGCTTAGCTTCTTCTTGAGAGAGTTACAAGATTTCTATCTAAATTGTTACTACTGACTGAAGGACCAGTGTTAACTTTATAATTCAGTTAACTGCTGGTTTACATAGTGTACAATAGGACATGCTATTATTTTTCTAAACTGTCACTTGTCATTTCTATTTATAGAAAAGTAGATCTTCCATTTCTGGCTTAGCATATCTTTAGCATCTTGTGATTATCTTGATCTTCCTTCATCAGTTAATCTTCACCATTGATCTTGCACATTCTTCAAGCTGCATTTTGTAGACTTGTCAATCCAGCTGGTTGGATTGCTTGTTGATTATTTATCTTGAATATTGAACTGGTCTGTGATTTTGTACTTTGAGAATTTCACTCGAGATCTCCAATTATGCATATAAAGATCTTGACATCTCGATAAGTATAATGACTTATCGAGATCTCTAATGCTCTAGTGAATTTGAATTATAGAGGTCTCTGAGTTCTCGAATGAAACTTTGGCTTGACGAGATCTCTCAGCATCATGCCTTCACTTTGACTTATCGACAACTTAGAGTTCTCTAGTGAATTTTGACTTATCGATATCTCTGAGTTCTCTAGTGAACTTTGAATTATCGATAACTCAGAGTTCTATAATGAATGTAGACTTGTTGATAACTCTGAGTTCTCTAGTGAAGAAATGACTTGTTGATATCTCCAACCTTCATATATACTTGACTTGTCAATATCTCTCTGAGTTCTCTAGTAGCTTTCCTGACTTCTCGATAAGTCATTTGGAGTTCTCGAATGACTTCTCTATAACACTAAATCTGTGACTTGTAGAGATCTTGACTTAAAGTATTTTTAATCAAATAGATTTATTCAACTCCAAGCTTCTTTAAAATTCTTCTGAGGCATGATCACCTTGATCTTCTTCCAGATAGAATCCTTAGGCTTGGTAATGTTTCAGAAAAAAGACTCTAGTCTTCTCCTTTCCATTTTTACAGAGTTTAAATGTTAAAAGTAAAAAATACAAATTAAGATAACAATACAACTTATTTAGGGTTGACAAATTGTCTTAGTCTTGTTAAGTTACAAGCGTGTTTTATACAACAATCTCCCCCAATTTGTGAGAAGATTGCTTAACACAAATTCATGCATGTTAACAAGACTAACTCCAAGTTTAAAATGATGGAAAATCAAATTAATACAAAAAACTTGATAAAATTACAATTTTTGTACAGCATAAGATTTACAAGGTTCAATGGTTACAAGTATCAGGTAAAGATAGTTTTGTGTCTGCTTCTTCTCTAAGTTGATCCTTTAAGTGGTCAAGAAGTTCAAGTTCTTCTATAATAGGTGTTCCACTTAGAGCTTCTATAAGTTTTGTCTTGCTACCTTAGGATAACCACTGTCTAGAAATTCTATGCAGAATCTTGAGAATCCACCAGCTTTGATGTTTAGAAATTGTCCATCTTTGAAGATTCTGCTCATTCCTTTTGCTTTCAACTCTTCAGATCTTTTTATGTACATCTCAATCTCTTCATCATACCTCCTTCTTCTTTCTTCAGCTTCAGCCTCATTTCTTTTCTTTGTTTCCTCCCTTTCAATCAACCATTCAGCTATAACTGATCTGCATGCCATTGTAGCAGTATCCTTGTCCTTTAACAAGCTTATCACCCTCTTAATTTCTGTTGGAGACAAGGAATCCATTAAGTCATTTCCAAGAAAAGTGAATGTCCCATCTTCAAAATAAATTCTAACTTCTCTCAGGGATACAACCCAGAATCTAACAATTTCCTCACCTAGATGTTGGAAATGGTCTTCATCTGAGGTGCACCAATTTAGAGGTAGAAAGTCATACTCTTTAAAGCAATTCTAGATGGCCCTTTTAGTGACTTCTTCTTTCTTTGTAAACTTGACTTTCTTAGGTTTTCTCCCAACAGATTTGTGCTTGAATTTTATTGAAGGTTTGGCTAAAGGTAGGGTTGTCATTTTCTTGAGATTAGTTTAGCTTGAGGTGAATGGAATTATTAGGAAAGAGTTGGCTGTTTATTTGTACAGAAACTTTGGATTTGAGGTTTGAGGTGGTTTGATGTTTGAGATAGTTGATGTTTTAGGTTGAGCTGAGGTTTGAGCTAATTGTGTTTGGATTTTAGGGTTTGATGTGGTTTTGATCCATCATGAAGCTTTTTGCTTGTCCTCTCACTTCTTCTCTTCACTTCTTCATCTTTCTTGTCATCCTCCTTCTTCTTCTCTCCACTCTTGCTGTCAGATGGCTTACTGGATTGACTTGGACGTGAGACAGAAGGATTTTGATCATCTTTCTTTTGCTCATCATCATCCAAATCATCCTTGTTGATCTGAGTTTTGGGCAGGTTAGCTTCTGCATTTTCCAGATATCTCCTCAGTAGCTTTATCATTTCCATATCATCATTGTAATAACCGGGAAAATCGTGTGAATATTATGTGCTAAATAAATACATATTATGTGTTTTATAAATTTAAAGTAATTGTTGCTATGATATGAGATGTTATAACTGTTATGTGTGTTTCTGTGCGGGCCAGAAAATTTTTTGGTTGATTAAAATATGTTTAAATTACAATTATATGAACTTATCTGCAATCGGGACGTGTATTTATTAGCGTCTTTATTAAGATACCTGTTTTATTTGATTTTATGCACGTTTGAATGTATTTTACGTGTTTTCGGGATTTTCTGGTAATTTAGGGATCGTTTCCATTTTTCAAAAATCAACGGACCGGGACCCCACCGGGACGACAAACCCCACAAAATCGATGTTTTTATTTTTATAAAATTGTTCATATTTTAAATACCTTTTATTTTTGCATTTTTAAATTATTCACAATTTTCGGGGAATTTTAATATTAATTTTGTATTTTATCGTTTTTAAAATTATTCCCCGTAATTATTATTTTGGGGCTTAATTATTGTAATTTAGGGATAAAAAACACCCTTAATTTATTTTGGGGATATAATTTCAGATTAAATATAAATATCTGGACAGATTATTTTATGTATTTTTTTTATAAAAATTCAGAAAATAGAAATTGATTTGGGGGTTAGGGTTTGAGTTCTTGAGAAAGAATCGATCAATTGATCACCTTTCAATCATCCGTTGTTGACAATCTATAGGTCGAACCAAAGCCCGTTTCGAGCCCATCATTTTGCTGCCTAAATCATCGTATAAGGTTTAGTATTTCGCAATAACGACGTTCGTCGTTTTGCCCCGAATTGAAGTGATATATTCATGAATTGATTGATGATTTTGGGACTGTGTTGATTGGTTTTGATGCTAAGAATATGTTTATCTTATTAATTAGAAGCGGTACATATGAATTTCACATTTGATTGAGTTCGATTCATTTAGCCGAGTTTAGTTTTAATCGATTGTTATTTATGAATTTCTGAACTTGTTCTTGAATTGTTGAGATTGTGATTACTGGGAGCGTATTGTACAGGATTTAAACTTTAATTTCGTGTATTGAATGGCGATTTTGGGTTAAGAATGTGGGAATCGCCGTTTTCCAGACCTGGAGCTCGACTCGCCGGTTTTCATGGTGTATCGCCGGAAAACGTTGAGCTCTGCGGCCGTTACTGATTGTTTAGAGTGGTGGAGGAGTTTTGATTCGTTCTCGTTGAAGAACGAGACTAAAGCGGCTATGTTTAGGCCTGGTTGGTGCTGGTTGGCGGGGGAGACCGGCTGCCGGAGTTTCGCCGGATGCGGCTTTGCCGGAATCTGGGGAAAAACCGGCAATGTTCTTGGTGTTCTTCCCCAACCCGGCTCCGACCCATGACCCGACCCGTTTGTTTTAAGAAAAACCCGCCTTTAATCTTTCATTTCCCCAACCCCCTTTTTCAGAACTGTTTGTGGAGTTTTCTGTTTATAAAAAAAAAATCAATCAAAAATCAAAATTCTTTCTTTTATTTTCAAAAATCAATTCCTTTAATCTCAAAAACCATATATTTATTATTTTAAAATTCTAAAATTATTTACTTAATTAATTTAAATTCCTAAAATTGTTTTCTTTTATTATTTTCAAAAATCTAATTTGATTTAATTATTTATAATTTATTTTAGTTAATTATTTATGAATTTAATTAATTGATTAAAAATCAATTAATCAATTAATTTTATTTATAAATAGTTAAATAAATGTAAATTATTTATAATTAATTCAAATAATTCTTAAAAATTATTTTTAGGCTTTTAAAAATTATATTTTGATATTTAAAAATCAATTAATATTATTATTAATTGATTTAAATCTATTTATTTCTTATTTTATTCATAATAATTAAACCGTTCGTCCGTTTAATACGAAACGAACGCGTACAGACTCAGAAAAATATTGCGCTTCCAATAAAAATACTTTTAAAACATAATTTCTTTTGTATTGCAATGTCATTTGATTTGTGTATCAGTTTGAGTCGGTATTTGATCGATAAATGCTAATATTGACCTGATTTTCATTGTGAAAGCACTGAAACGTATCTTTTAATGATCTAACTTATGTGTTACATGAAATATGTGATTACATGTTATACAAATGCCATGATTATGTGTTACGTGATATGTATGCTATCTGTTTACAGTTTAAAATGTCATGCTTAGTTATAAACGATCGGGTAGATGTCAAGACGTATAGTTACGTCGATTGAGTTTAGTTCTGTCAATTAAGATAGTCCTTTTGTTTATAGAATCGAGTAGCAAGGACTGCAGTCAAGTGTTAGACGGAGATAGTAGCCAGCAGTTATAAGCAGAGTTATAGTAAGAGGTTATCGAGCATACCAGGAAAGTACCCCTAACTTCACTTATTGTTCAAGTGACGTTTATTTTGAATCATATTATGCAAGTACCTCTATCTTCATTTATCATTCAATTGATATTGACTCTGAACTTTATTCTTCAATTCCCATACTATTCTAAATTCAGAATAGTTAAACATTTTATATTTTACTATACATTACTCTATACAGTGGAACATTGAATTGAGATTAGCGAATAACTAATTGTTCTAGTTATTTCGCCATCGATTGTTGAGATAACTCTGGACCTTGAGAAATGGGGAGTTATATGGTTAAGGATGTCCTTTGATTCGGCTCCTTTGATCAAAATGTTTTATGGATTGGATGAATGCGTAAGTGACCGGGACGGACGGTCCAGCGGAGGGCTATTTCTATGTGTTATATGAAATATTATGACACCATTTTTGCCAAAGGCAGGTATATTGCCTTTTTAATTGCGTACTCTTATTTTGGGGACATATTTCTATGAATCATGACCTTGTGCTATCACACGGGCTGATCAGCATGTGATAGTACGTCCGTCGGAGTTAGATTCCAATCTAATAATTATCGTTAATTGTTGATAGCTTGTGAGGCTTTATTATTGATCAAATATTACTGATTTTATCCTGTAGTTCAGTTATTATCAGAATGTGGTTTATCATTTCAAGTACATTTTATATTGCTTGCTGAGCATTTCTTTCGCTCATACTTGTTTATCAATCTAATCTTTCAGCTAAGCCAGAGCAAGCTTGAGATCCAGGTTTGGTCAGAAGTCGAGTGCTTGTAAATAGTAGTGTGTATTCCAGGTAGACTGTTTTGGGACGCTTGGATAGTCTAGAGGTTTGTAATAAAATTTGAATAATCTGTAAAACTAATTAGACTTATGGTTTGTAATAATAGTTAGTTTGTAATAGTACCTGTTTCATACTATAACCTGTGATCGATCCAGTGCAGGTAGAGGGGTCATATTTATTATATTATTCCGCAGTGATTATTTTGATTTATTGGCTAGTGACCCCCAAATCTAGACCCCGGTTTTGGAGGGCGTCACAGGTTGGTATCAGAGCTACAGGTTATGGTCACTGAAATAGGCGTACGATTGTCATAGATTAGTCATAGGAAGATCACATAAGATAGGCGCGTGTAGTTTAGCTTTTATAGGATTAAATTTAGGTTATTGGGTTAGATTATAGTTAAGTTATTTAAGTTCCCTGTTTTGTGTTTAGCTTTAGGCCTTGTGTCATTGCCCTGCTATTTTGTTGTTTTATTTGAGATTTCAAGCAAGGATTTAAAAGGTTTGGATAATTCGGAGTAAATTTTCTTTGTGTTATTATTCTCGAGATAATGAGCAGGATTATGTGATAATCATGTCGCTTATGTTAATATGGTAGCAAGTTTATGATGTTTTGAGAGGAGATAATGTTTGCGAATTTTGATATGCTAAAGAATTGTTACATAATTGACACAATGCTTGACAGATTATTATATAAGTTACTTGTTTTCTTACCAGAATAATGGCACCAAAGAGAAGGAATAATTCAGGAGAGGATCGTACCGAGAGCTGTACGGATCCAGCGATTGTCCAGATGTTGGGACTGATGCAGCAGCAGATGTTGCATCTTACGCAGCAGCAATAGCAACAACAACAACAAGCAGCAGCACCACCTGCAGTGACTTTTAAGCAGTTTCAAGATGTGAAGCCACCTGAGTTCAAGGGAAGTGCTGATCCTGTGGAAGCCAATGCATGGCTCAAGGAAATGGAAAAGGCTTTTGAATTAGTCGGAGAAGGAACTGAGCAGAAGACCAAGTTTGCAAGCTACTTTTTGAAGGGCGAGGCGAACTATTGGTGGGAATCCACGCGAGCATTGGAAGGAGGTGAATTTATAACTTGGGAGAGATTCACAGAGTTGTTCTTGGAGAAGTATTTCCCGAGGTATATGAAGAATCAAATGGAGATTAAGTTCTTGAACCTGACCCAGTGTGATCTTACCATGGCGGAGTACGAGGCTAAGTTTACTGAGTTAGCAAGGTTCGCCAGACCAGGTTGATACAGATGAAAAGAAAGTAAGAAGGTTTGAACAGGGATTGAAATTTTGGATTCAGAACATAGTGGCCATGTTTGAGTTGACTTCATATATGGCAGTGGTTCAGAAAGCAATGGTGATCGAAAGTAAGAGTGACATGTCTCAGAAAGGAAAAGATGGGAAGAAAAGAAAGATAGAAACCTCAGAAGGAGGTCAGCAGCTAAGTAATTTCCAGAGTCATTTCAACAGAAGGCCAGAGTTTCAGGGTAATAGGAATATGGGATTCAGAAGACCACAATCAGGAAATGGAGGACAAGGCAACCGTTTTCAGAATTCAAATCAGCAGAGGCCCAATCGTCCACCAATACCAGATTGTCAGTTTTGTGGTAGGAAGCACTTTGGGAATTGTAATGCTAATGTGACGTGTTTCAAGTGCGGCAGGAAGGGACACTTTGCTAATGTGTGTCAGAATCAGACTCAAGGTCAGAATGTGGGAACTGGATGTTATAAGTGTGGAAATCCAGGGCATATTTCCAGGAATTGCCCAACACAAGGTACGACGAGCAACACCCCAAGGCTTACAGGTGCTCCATCTCAGAATGTGCCAAGGATTGAAGGACCGTCAGCAAAGGACCAGCCCAAGGCCAGGACATTCAATATGACTATGAATGATGCTATTCAGAGTTCAGACGTGGTTGCAGGTATGCTTCCAGTCAACTCTGTAGATGCTAAAGTTCTATTTGATTCTGGAGCTACAAGGTCATTTATTTCTCAAGATTTTGTCGATAAACTGCATTGTGAAGTTAAGTTGTTAGAACAAGCGTTAATGATAGAGTTAGCTAATAAGGACCAAGTTTTTGTCGACCGAGTATTCCTGAGGTGTGATGTTGAGATAGGAGGACATCATTTCTATGCCAACTTAATACCTTTTAAGTTGGGAGAATTTGATGTTATTTTAGGAATGGATTGGTTGTCAGAAAATAACGCTCAGATTGATTGTAAGAATAGGAAAGTAAGACTTCAGACTTTGGATAGTAAGAAGAAGGTGATATTCCGAGGGAATAAGCAAGAGAAGAATTTTTTAACGATCGCTCAAGTGAAGAGGTTATTGCGTCAGAATTGCGAAGCATATTTGGCCCATGTGGTAGACACCAGCAAAGCAGTTCCAGCATTAGAAGCAATTCCAGTTGTTAACAAGTTTCCAGATGTCTTTCCAGATGATCTACCAGGATTACCTCCCGATAGAGAAATTGAGTTTGCAATTGATCTAGCACCCAGAACAGAACCAGTTTCTAAAGCTCCGTACCGAATGGCACTAGTGGAGATGAAGGAATTGGCAACTCAGCTGCAAGATCTTTTAGAGAAAGGAGTTATAAGACCCAGTGTATCCCCATGGGGTGCACCATTACTGTTTGTCAAGAAGAAGGATGGAAGTATGCGGTTGTATATCGACTATCGAGAACTGAATAAGCTAACCATTAAGAACAAGTACCCGTTGCCAAGGATCGATGATTTGTTTGACCAATTGAGAGGCGCTGTATGGTTTTCTAAAATTGATTTAAGATCCGGGTATCATCAACTGAAGATCAAGCCTGAAGACATTCCGAAGACCGCATTCAAAACCAGATATGGGCATTATGAGTTTCTAGTGATGGCATTTGGATTAACCAACGCACCAGCAGCTTTCATGGATCTAATGAATCGAGTATTCAAGAAGTATTTAGATAAATTCATGATCGTGTTCATAGACGACATCTTGATCTATTCTAAAACAGAAGAGGAGCATGCAGAGCATTTGGGGATAGTTCTGGAAATACTGCGACAGGAGAAATTGTACGCAAAGTTTTCCAAGTGTGAATTTTGGTTAAAAGAAGTATGATTTCTTGGGCACGTGATTAGAAATAAAGGAGTGGAAGTGGATCCAGCAAAGATTGAAGCCATAATCAACTGGGAGAGGCCAAAAACACCAATGGAAGTAAGAAGTTTCATGGGACTGGCAGGTTACTATAGAAGATTCGTGCAAGATTTTGCGAAAATAGCTACGCCATTGACAAAGCTCACCAGGAAGAATCAGAAATTTGAATGGGATGAGAAGTGCGAAGAAAGTTTCCAGGAATTAAAGAATAGATTAGTATCTTCTCCAGTACTAGTCTTTCCAGATGAACAAGGAAATTTTGTGATCTACAGTGATGCGTCGTACAAAGGATTGGGATGTGTTTTGATGCAGCATGACAAGGTGATAGCCTACGCTTCAAGACAGTTGAAACCACATGAAGAAAAGTATCCAACTCATGATCTTGAATTGGCAGCTATAGTGTTTGCATTGAAGATTTGGAGGCATTATCTTTATGGGGAAAAATGCGAGATCTACATGGACCACAAGAGTTTGAAGTATATCTTTACCTAGAAGGAATTAAATATGAGACAACGAAGATGGCTAGAACTAATCAAGGACTACGACTGTACTATTAACTATCATCCAGGGAAAGCAAATATGGTGGCCACCGCGCTGAGCAGAAAAGAAAGGTTGAACATGATAACTTTATCTGAGGAATTGATCAAGGAATTTGAAAAGCTGGAAATAGAGGTCAGTATCCCAAGTATGTCTACAGAGGTATTGTGTGCAATTTCTTTTCAACCAGAATTATTAGAGAAGATAAGAAGATGTCAGGAGAAAGTTATGAGCCATGAATGAGACAGTTTGACAGGAGAAGTGATAGGGAGTCAAAAGGATGATAAAGGAATATTAAGATTTTCTTCCAGAATATGGATACCTAACGTAGCCGAGCTGAAAGATGAAATTCTTCGAGATGCTCACAACTCCAGATACTCAATTCATCTCGGGAGTACGAAGATGTACAGAGACTTAAGAGAAAATTTTTGGTGGCCAAGCATGAAGAAGGAAATTGCAGAATGGGTAAGTAAATGTTACACTTGCCAGCGAGTCAAAGCGGAACATCAAAGGCCTAGTGGATTGATACAGCCATTGGACATTCCAGAATGGAAATAGGAGCATATAGCGATGGATTTCGTAGTTGGATTACAGAGGACCAGGGCAAATCATGATGCTATTTGGGTTATTATCGACAGATTGACGAAGTCGGAGCATTTTCTTCCTATCAACGAGAGATTCTCAATGGATAAATTGGTACGGTTATATCTTAAAGAAATTGTGACAAGACAAGGAGTTCAAGTATCCATAGTTTCAGACAGAGATCCTCGATTTAATTCAAGATTTTGGAGAAGTTTTCAAGATTGTCTCGGAACGAAGCTGAACATGAGTACCGCATATCATCCGCAGATAGACGGTCAAAGTGAAAGGACGATTCAGACTATTGAAGATATGCTAAGGGTATGTGCACTAGATTTTGAAGGTAGTTAGGACGAGCATTTGCCATTAGTTGAATTCTCCTACAACAACAGCTATCATGCCAGTATTGGAATGCCGCCTTACGAAGCTTTGTACGGGAGAAGATGCAGATATCCAATATATTGGGAAGAAGTTGGTGAAAGAAAGATTTTGGGTCCAAAATTGATCCAACAGACGAAGGAGAAAATAGAACTCATTCGGAAAAGATTAACAGCAGCTCAAGATCGTCAACACAAATATGCTGATCCTACCAGAAAAGATATAGAATTTGAAGTTGGAGAGGCAGTGTTATTAAAAGTTTCTCCTTAGAAAGGTTTATCAAGATTTGGAAAGAAAGGAAAGCTGAGTCCGTGTTATGTTGGCCCTTTTGAGATTTTGAAGCGTGTGGGAAGGTTGCTTACGAATTAGCGTTACCACCTCACATGCAGCATATTCACAATGTGTTCCACGTGTCAATGTTGAAGCGTTATTTTCCTGATTCGAATCATGTAATAGAATATGAGCCAATCGAGATTCAGCCAGATTTGTCTTTTGTGGAGCAACCAGTGCAGATTTTAGATAAGAAAGAAAGAGTGCTTAGGAATAAATTTGTACCTTTAGTGTGAGTCTTGTGGAGGAATCCCAAGGTTGAAGAGTCAACTTGGGAGTTGGAAAGCGAAATGTGATCCAAGTATCCTCATTTATTTTCCTAGGCTGATTCTGAGGACAGAATCCTGTTAAGGGGGGAAGGCTGTAATAACCGGGAAAATCGTGTGAATATTATGTGCTAAATAAATACATATTATGTGTTTTATAAATTTAAAGTAATTGTTGCTATGATATGAGATGTTATAACTGTTATGTATGTTTCTGTGTGGGCCAGAAAATTTTTCGGTTGATTAAAATATGTTTAAATTGCAATCATATGAACTTATCTACAATCGGGACGCGTATTTATTAGCGTCTTTATTAAGATACCTGTTTTATTTGATTTTATGCACGTTTGAATGTATTTTACGTGTTTTCGGGATTTTCTGGTAATTTAGGGATCGTTTCCATTTTTCAAAAATCAAGGGACCGGGACCCCACCGGGACGACAAACCCCACAAAATCGATGTTTTTATTTTTATAAAATTATTCGTATTTTAAATACCTTTTATTTTTGCATTTTTAAATTATTCGCAATTTTCGGGGAATTTTGATATTAATTTTGTATTTTATCGTTTTTAAAATTATTCCCCGTAATTATTATTTTGGGGCTTAATTATTGTAATTTAGGGATAAAAAACACCCTTAATTTATTTTGGGGATATAATTTCAGATTAAATATAAATAGCTGGATAGATTATTTTATGCATTTTTTTTTATAAAAATTCAGAAAATAGAAATTGATTTGGGGGTTAGGGTTTGAGTTCTTGAGAAAGAATCGATCAATTGATCACCTTTCAATCATCCGCTGTTGACGATCTATAGGTCGAATCAAAGCCCATTTCGAGCCCATCATTTTGCTGCCTGAATCATCGTATAAGGTTTAGTATTTCGCAATAACGACGTTCATCATTTTGCCCCGAATTGAAGTGATATATTCATGAATTGATTGATGATTGTGGGACTGTGTTGATTGGTTTTGATGCTAAGAATATGTTTATCTTATTAATTAGAAGCGGTACATATGAATTTCGTGTTTGATTGAGTTTGATTCATTTAGCCGAGTTTAGTTTTAATCGATTGTTATTTATGAATTTCTGAACTTGTTCTTGAATTGTTGAGATTGTGATTACTGGGAGCGTATTGTACAGGATTTAAGCTTTAATTTCGTGTATTGAATGGCGATTTTGGGTTAAGAATGTGGGAATCGCCGTTTTCCAGACCTCGAGCTCGACTCGCCGATTTTCATGGTGTATCGCCGGAAAACGTTGAGCTCTGCGGCCGTTACTGATTGTTTAGAGTGGTGGGGGAGTTTTGATTCGTTCTCGCTGAAGAACGAGACTAAAGCGGCTATGTTTAGGCCTGGTTGGTGCTGGTTGGCGAGGGAGACCGGCTGCCGGAGTTTCGCCGGATTCGGCTTTGCCGGAATCTGGGGAAAAACCAGCAGTGTTCCTGGTGTTCTTCCCCAACCCGGCTCCGACCCATGACCCGACCCGTTTGTTTTAAGAAGAACCCGACTTTAATCTTTCATTTCCCCAACCCCCTTTTTCAGAACTGTTTGTGGAGTTTTCTGTTTATAAAAAAAAATCAATCAAAAATCAAAATTCTTTCTTTTATTTTCAAAAATCAATTCCTTTAATCTCAAAAACCATATATTTATTATTTTAAAATTCTAAAATTATGTACTTAATTAATTTAAATTCCTAAAATTGTTTTCTTTTATTATTTTCAAAAATCTAATTTGATTTAATTATTTATAATTTATTTTAGTTAATTATTTATGAATTTAATTAATTGATTAAAAATCAATTAATCAATTAATTTTATTTATAAATAGTTAAATAAATGTAAATTATTTATAATTAATTTAAATCTATTTATTTCTTATTTTATTCATAATAATTAAACCGTTCGTCCGTTTAATACGAAACGAACGCGTACAAACTCAAAAAAATATTGCGCTTCCAATAAAAATACTTTTAAAACATAATTTCTTTTGTATTGCAATGTCATTTGATTTGTGTATCAGTTTGAGTCGGTATTTGATCGATAAATGCTAATATTGACCTGATTTTCATTATGAAAGCACTGAAACGTATCTTTTAATGATCTAACTTATGTGTTACATGAAACATATGATTACGTGTTATACAAATGCCATGATTATGTATTACGTGATATGTATGCTATCTTTTTACAGTTTAAAATGCCATGCTTAGTTATAAACGATCGGGTAGATATCAAGACGTATAGTTACGTCGATTGAGTTTAGTTCTGTCAATTAAGATAGTCCTTTTGTTTATAGAATCGAGTAGCAAGGAGTGCAGTCAAGTGTTAGACGGAGATAGTAGCCAACAGTTATAAGCAGAGTTATAGTAAGAGGTTATCGAGCATACCAGGCAAGTACCCCTAACTTCACTTATTGTTCAAGTGACGTTTATTTTGAATCATATTATGCAAGTACCTCTATCTTTATTTATCATTCAATTGATATTGACTCTGAACTTTATTCTTCGATTCCCATACTATTCTAAGTTCAGAATAGTTAAACGTTTTATATTTTACTATACATTACTCTATACAGTGGAACATTGAATTGAGATTAGTGAATAACTAATTGTTCTAGTTATTTCGCCATCGATTGTTGAGATAACTCTGGACCATGAGAAATGGGGAGTTATATGGTTAAGGATGTTCTTTGATTCGGCTCCTTTGATCAAAATGTTTTATGGATTGGATGAATGCGTAAGTGACCGGGACGGACGGTCCAGCGGAGGGTTATTTCTATGTGTTATATGAAATATTATGACACCATTTTTGCCACAGGCAGGTATATTGCCTTTTTAATTGAGTACTCGTATTTTGGGGACATGTTTCTATGAATCATGACCTTGTGCTATCACACGGGCTGATCAGCATGTGATAGTACGTCCGTCGGAGTTAGATTCCAATCTAATAATTATCGTTAATTGTTGATAGCTTGTGAGGCTTTATTATTGATCAAATATTACTGATTTTATCCTGTTGTTCAGTTATTATCAGAATGTGGTTTATCATTTCAAGTACATTTTATATTGCTTGCTGAGCATTTCTTTCGCTCATACTTGTTTATCAATCTAATCTTTCAGCTAAGCCAGAGCAAGCTTGAGATCCAGGTTTGGTCAGAAGTTGAGTGCCTGTAAATAGTAGTGTGTATTCCAGGTAGACTGTTTTGGGACGCTTGGATAGTCTAGAGGTTTGTAATAAAATTTGAATAATCTGTAAAACTAATTAGACTTATGGTTTGTAATAATAGTTGGTTTGTAATAGTGCCTGTTTCATACTATAACCTGTGATCGATTCAGTGCAGGTAGAGGGGTCATATTTATTATATTATTCCGCAGTGATTATTTTGATTTATTGGCTAGTGACCCCCAAATCTAGACCCCGGGTTTGGAGGGCGTTACAATCATTATTCTTGTTCTTCTTGGTTTTTAAACCAGTTCTAAATTTCATGATAAGCTTCTTGTTGCTCATGACACACTATTTAGGGATGTAAAAATGTTTGAATTGTTTGGTGTTTGGACAGATGTATGCTATACCCTTGTTTGGCTATAGATATGCTTCAGGAAAGGCAGCCACTTGAGCATCTCTCAATTCAGTTAATAGCAAGGTATCTTCATGAGTTATAACTTTGACTTTGTTGATGAAGATATCTAACTCAAATGCCCTCCTTGAGATAAGGTAATTGAGGGACACCTGCATACATCTGTCTGTCCCTAAGTCACTTGCATTGATCACTATCCTCTTTTGCAAAAATTGTCCTGATTGACCATGATCACTCTTATGAAGTTAATTGTCTTGTCCAGGGCCTTTTTGTATGTAAAGTTATTTTTGTTGAGAGAAGCTTTTAAGGCTTTGAGTAGTTCATCAAACTCTCTACTCAGACTAGGTCCTTCAGCAGCCCTAATAAGTCTCTCCATGTCAAGATCAACTTCTTTAGATAATTTCATTTTAGCATCCTGGACTTTTTGATGAGATGACCTTGATTGTGCCAATCTAGCCTCTATCTCTCCCTTAGTCATGTTGACAGGCATGAGGGGGGGAGTAGGGATTTCAAGCCTTACTTGTTCAGGTAGAGAAGGCAGTGGTATGTTGAGTTTGCCCATGATGGCTCCCAAAGCTATAGAATTCTGCATTTCAAGATGCTCATGGGAGTCCACCAAGGTTTGGATATCTGTTTGTTGGCTCTTAACAAGAGATGTCAAGGCCTGAACTTGTCCAGTGAGAGAAGAGTGGGAGTCTTGCAATGCTGTGACTTGACCTTGTAGAGATTGAATCTGTAGATTTGTTGAAGTAGATGCTGATTGATGGGAGCTTGATGTAGAGGCAGCAGTAGATGACCCAAATGTAGCTTGTACAAATTTCTAAATCTCATCCATAACCAAAGAAGAAGGAATGTATCTTGCAGTGTGCATCTGATCCAACTTCAACCTTGTGTCATTAGAGTTGGTGATATGGTTTTAAACTTGATTGTGTAGGGCAACAAAGGAATCCTTGAGTTGTGTCATGCTTCCATCTACACCACTGAGATCATATCTGGACATCTGGTCTGAGAAGTGTTTGAATTGATTTTTGATCTCAGTTTTAGAGGGAATGAGTTCATTCATATTTTCCCTTACCATCTTCCTGATTATGTCTTCATGACCAGTCAATTTGACTTCAAGAGCTTTACCAAAAAGGTGAAAAGCCTTGAGTTAAGCTTTATGCACTTTTGTGACTGTATCATATACTTCTTGTGGAGTCAAGGCCTTTGCATTACTTCCGAGGATAGTAACATACTCTTCCCTGAATCTGGCCAAGACTTGATCCATTTCCAACACAAGGTCATCAGATAGCCATGCATTGTTAGGGCGGAAACACGCGCTAATAATATACGCAAGTATACGCGTTCGCAAGTAATATAGAATACTTTCTAGTTCGTTCCCACAGAGACTCAGACTAATTATTGTTTAATTAAACTCACGCAATAACGTATGATTACTTCTCAATGTTAAGACACTAACACTTAGAATTGTTGACTAAATATTAACTACAATTAATTACTTAATTAATCACTTAAAAACACTTCAATTTACAATTTTAAAACACTCATGAGATCACAACTTCATTACTACTTCCTTCAATAGTTATTGTTATTACCCTTAGCATGCAACAGTGATGATATTAATCGAATAACACGAAACTGATAAAAGCCAACTTTCATTGTACTAATACCATTCTACCAAGCATCCACAATTAAGATAGAAGTTGAATAGGCATCAATTATGTTGAGTTCCTATATGTCTACAGAAATTGACAACATAACGATTTAAGCACAAGTTATTCCTTTTGATTACACAGGGCGAATAAAACTGTTAGAGTTACCCACTAATCATGCACATCATACATGAACCTATGCTAGCATGGCAAGTTCTAAATCTCAAGATCCACCGTCGCTTCACAAGAGATTAACACCCTATCTTATATGTTCGCGACGCACATAAGACGAATACGCACAACCAATACTAGATATCATACAATCATCACACAATAAGGTATCAAACAATTAACTAAAGAATTCCATAGTAAATCCGTTACGACCCCATGATCACGATTAGCCCATAATACGCCTTATCGTCATCATGGGTTCATATGAAATCATGATAAACAAACACAAGAGAATAATAACTAAACTAATTATATTAAATCAGAGTACGTCACAAGAGTAATTAGGTCAAAGTATGAAAACTAGCATCCAACGTTACAACGAAATAAGAATCACAAGAAAATATGCTTCCTCTTTGTTGTTGTGTGCTAAAACGGTCTTCTTCCTTATCTCCTTCGCTCCTTGCTTAATACCACGATCCAACCTTGTGAAAACGTCTCCAAATCTACTTATATAATAGTCCCATAAAACTCAGATTACATAGAAGTTGGAAGCCAAACAGAAGTAGAAGTCTAAAATATTTTATCAAAATTCCCGACCCTGCGCGGCCGCTGAGCATAGCTGAGCGGGCGCTCAGCCTTCTGCGCGGCCGCTTAGCATAGCTGAGCGGGCACTCAGGACACTACTAGAAAATTCCTGAGTTTCTTCCGTTTCTTCGTTGTAATCTGCCCCTTTCTTTCCTCTCGCAATGGTGAACACATGCCAAGGCTTATTCTTGATGATTACTCCTCCGAAATGCAACTAATACCCTGAAATGCATAAACACTAGAAAAATGCATCAAATACACAAAATACTTGATTTCAAGGCACCAATTTAAGCTATTTTAAGACGTTCTAAGTGGTATAAAATGCCACTTATCACACCCCCAAATTTAAATCGATGCTTGTCCTCAAGCGTCACAGACTCAAAAACAAATAAAAACATGCATGAATGCAATCTATATGAAATGCAGCGATCCCCCTTACTACGAACAAACCAACCAATTTACATCTCAACAAATGCAGTTAGGCGACTAAAGATCAATAAACTCATGCAAACGAACATACAGCCAGAAACGTGGTGTGTGCAGATGCTTAACAGATATGCTTCGGAACTAGACCAGTTATTATGACTCAACTATCATCAAGGCAATCAGATGATTATACAAAGAATAAAAAATTCTAGGCACAAAGTGACATATAACACTACAAGAATTCTGGAGCTTATTACGGAATCATGTTTTTTATTCACAACAACAATGCTTATTTGACCGTGCAATGAGTGAGGTCCACAAAAGACTTATACAATGGTATCCATGTAGCGAGCGTTAGGTTAGCGGATCCCAGACTCTAAAAGCCTTAGGTCACTAGGCACAAAGTCCACTAAGAACTTAATAACTCGAATACCAAAGAGCCCACTCGTGATCAATTATGCATAAACACATATTTCTTTTTTTTCAAAATTTCTGAGCAAGTACGTTTCACTCCATCTTGCTCAACCCTAGACTACTTGCATAACATGCGAGCCGGCTACTAGCCAATTGACGCCTAGCCACAACTAGCAACAAATTCCATTTTTACTCCATTTTTTTTCTTTTTCATGCCTTTATCACTAAGAACCTATTATCAAATTCTAAGCATAATAAATAGATTAACCTTGATAATAATCAGATTATAACAACAATCTAGCCCTTAAGCATTCTCTAAGACTTAGTGAAAATACAATTGCTTCTAGCATGCATATCAACCTACAGGACTCAATATCACTTTAATGTTATCACTACACTCGCATCAATATCACAAATCAGTCGATAAATCATCGCAAAAGGGATCATGGCATATGCATGAGCTATATGATATGACAAACAAATGACAAACAAATAAAGCTATATAAAAAAAAACCCTTATGACAGGACCATGGGCAATTATAGTTATTGTTATTACCCTTAGCATACAACAGTGATGATATTAATCGAATAACACGAAACTGATAAAAGCCAACTTTCATTGTACTAATACCATTCTACCAAGCATCCACAATTAAGATAGAAGTTGAATAGGCATAAATTATGTTGAGTTCCTATATATCTACAGAAATTGACAACATAACGATTTAAGCACAAGTTATTCCTTTTGATTACACAGGGCGAATAAAACTGTTAGAGTTACCCACTAATCATGCACATCATACATGAACCTATGCTAGCATGGCAAGTTCTAAGACTAGGTCCTTCAGCAGCCCTAATAAGTCTCTCCATGTCAAGATCAACTTCTTTAGATAATTTCATTTTAGCATCCTGGACTTGTTGATGAGATGACCTTGATTGTGCCAATCTAGCCTCTATCTCTCCCTTAGTCATGTTGACAGGCATGAGGGGAGAGTAGGGATTTCAGGCCTTACTTGTTCAGGTAGAGAAGGCAGTGGTATGTTGAGTTTGCCCATGATGGCTCCCAAAGCTATAGAATTCTGCATTTCAAGATGCTCATGGGAGTCCACCAAGGTTTGGATATCTGTTTGTTAGCTCTTAACAAGAGATGTCAAGGCCTGAACTTGTCCAGTGAGAGAAGAGTGGGAGTCTTGCAATGCTGTGACTTGACCTTGTAGAGATTGAATCTGTAGATTTGTTGAAGTAGATGCTGATTGATGGGAGCTTGATGTAGAGGCAGCAGTAGATGACCCAAATGTAGCTTGTACAAATTTCTAAATCTCATCCATGACCAAAGAAGAAGGAATGTATCTTGCAGTGTGCATCTGATCCAACTTCAACCTTGTGTCATTAGAGTTGGTGATATGGTTTTGAACTTGATTGTGCAGGGCAACAAAAGAATCCTTGAGTTGTGTCATGCTTCCATCTACACCACTGAGATCATATCTGGACATCTGGTCTAAGAAGTGTTTGAATTGATTTTTGATCTCAGTTTTAGAGAGAATGAGTTCATTCATCTTTTCCCTTACCATCTTCCTGATTATGTCTTCATGACCAGTCAATTTGACTTCAAGAGCTTTACCAAAAAGGTGAAAAGCCTTGAGTTAAGCTTTATGCACTTTTGTGACTGTATCATATACTTCTTGTGGAGTCAAGGCCTTTGCATTACTTCCGAGGATAGTAACATACTCTTCCCTGAATCTGGCCAAAACTTGATCCATTTCCAACACAAGGTCATCAGATAGCCATGCATTGTTAGGGCGGAAACACGCGCTAATAATATACGCAAGTATACGCGTTCGCAAGTAATATAGAATACTTTCTAGTTCGTTCCCACAGAGACTCAGACTAATTATTGTTTAATTAAACTCACGCAATAACGTATGATTACTTCTCAATGTTAAGACACTAACACTTAGAATTGTTGACTAAATATTAACTACAATTAATTACTTAATTAATCACTTAAAAACACTTCAATTTACAATTTTAAAACACTCATGAGATCACAACTTCATTACTACTTCCTTCAATAGTTATTGTTATTACCCTTAGCATGCAACAGTGATGATATTAATCGAATAACACGAAACTGATAAAAGCCAACTTTCATTGTACTAATACCATTCTACCAAGCATCCACAATTAAGATAGAAGTTGAATAGGCATCAATTATGTTGAGTTCCTATATGTCTACAGAAATTGACAACATAACGATTTAAGCACAAGTTATTCCTTTTGATTATACAGGGCGAATAAAACTGTTAGAGTTACCCACTAATCATGCACATCATACATGAACCTATGCTAGCATGGCAAGTTCTAAATCTCAAGATCCACCGTCGCTTCATAAGAGATTAACACCCTATCTTATATGTTTGCGACGCACATAAGACGAATACGCACAACCAATACTAGATATCATACAATCATCACACAATAAGGTATCAAACAATTAACTAAAGAATTCCATAGTAAATCCGTTACGACCCCATGATCACGATTAGCCCATAATACTCCTTATCGTCATCATGGGTTCATATGAAATCATGATAAACAAACACAAGAGAATAATAACTAAACTAATTATATTAAATCAGAGTACGTCACAAGAGTAATTAGGTCAAAGTAAGAAAACTAGCATCCAACGTTACAACGAAATAAGAATCACAAGAAAATATGCTTCCTCTTCGTTGTTGTGTGCTAAAACGGTCTTCTTCCTTATCTCCTTCGCTCCTTGCTTAATACCACGATCCAACCTTGTGAAAACGTCTCCAAATCTACTTATATAATAGTCCCATAAAACTCAGATTACATAGAAGTTGGAAGCCAAACAGAAGTAGAAGTCTAAACTATTTTATCAAAATTCCCGACCCTGCGCGGCCGCTCAGCATAGCTGAGCGGGCGCTCAGCCTTCTGCGCGGCCGCTTAGCATAGCTGAGCGGGCGCTCAGGACACTACTGGAAAATTCCTGAGTTTCTTCCGTTTCTTCATTGTAATCTGCCCCTTTCTTTCCTCTCGCAATGGTGAACACATGCCAAGGCATATTCTTGATGATTACTCCTCCAAAATGCAACTAATACCCTGAAATGCATAAATACTAGAAAAACGCATCAAACACACAAAATACTTGATTTCAAGGCACCAATTTAAGCTATTTTAAGACGTTCTAAGTGGTATAAAATGCCACTTATCATGCATCCACATTTCCATCTTGCTCTGCATCATTTACAATTTTCTCTTTCTGCTTCTCAACTTCTTCATTGTATATAAGCATGATAGCTTGATAATCTTGATTGCTCATATTGGAAGTCAGAAGATGCTGGGAGATGTTGGCCAGTCCAGAAATTTGCTCCACTAGTAGATCATCTACAGAAGTTGGTTGAGAGCCAGATTCTTGCAGCCACTGAGAGAGAATGTGAGGTTGTGAGGAGGATGGTTCAAAAACACCTGTGACTGAAGTCATAGTTTGACTCACAGATTGCTCTGTGGTTTTGACAGTGTGTTGTCCTCCACTTGTAGAAGGAATCTCCAATTTAATTGGAGGGGATTTGACTGGGTTACTGTCATGTACACCAGCTTCAAACCCTTATGTGTCTTGCAACACACTGGCACTTGAATGTGCTATACTTGCCTCCCCTATGATAGGACCATGGGCAATTATACTCCTAGCTTCAACTTCCAAGGAAATCTCTGCTAGGGTCGTGAGGGGAGTCATCCCTACATGAGGAACCTCCAAGTGAATTGGAGAGGATTTAGGTAGCTCCCCCTCAGGAGTACTACCCTCAAACCTTACAGTCTGTGAAGACTGATTGATACATGAAGGTGCATGTTGAGTTTCCATGGGGTCTACAGTGAAAACTGATGAATCCCCCATATTTGTAATGGTGTCATCAAGGTCTACCGTAACATGTAGCCTCTCACCATCTAAATGTAGTGTATGGGTGGTGAGCAAAGCTTCTTGAGCTAAGTCACTTGATTTTTGTTGTACTTGAGAAGTGGATTCAAGTGAAATTGGAATAAAAGATATTTGAGTCATAAGAATTTGGTGCTCAGTTGTGAGTGTTGGCAGCTCCCCCTAAATGAATGAGGGAGCTTCAAGAGATGTATCCTCATAGTGTGTGTCTTCCTTGTTTCTCCTACCATACACTTGAATTACTTCTTGTGCAGGCTGTGTAAACTCACTACTGGTTGGTTTTACAACTGCATCTTGTTGGGAGGATGCAGAGGTGGTTAGAGTGGTCAGCTCAGTTTGTTTACTCCTTTTGGATATCTTGACCAAGGGTGACTCTTTCTCATCTATGTCCTCACCACTCTCAGTTACTACAGTTAAGGTTGCCCCATTTCTCTTCTTTTTACTCACCTCATCCTTTCGAAAAGATAAGGTGGTTGGTTGCCTAGCTTCTAAAGGTTTTGAAGGAATGGTTGCAGCTTGGGAAGATCCCTGTGGGTGTTCCTGTATTTGTACTTCCACAGATTCAGGGATCATAGCCGTGCTAGATTGATTACCAATACTTCTCATGTCTGGCATAGAATAAGGATAAGTCTTAAATCTTTCAATCATGAAAGGTGTTAAGTTAAGACTTACTGGAACCTTATTCTTAGTAAGAAGTGATCCAAATAGAATTTTGGACACTTGCTTACAATTTCCAATTAGTGTCCTATTTATACCTTCTAGCATATGTATGTCATTTACTTTATAATTTGAAGCTGGCATAATAAATCTAGGCAGAAAGATCTCCTTACCTCTTGATTCCAATGACATTGTCAACCTGGTGCTCAGCTCCTCCAAAATGTAGTGTCCTACATTTATCTATTTATTGTGAGCCGTGGAGTAGACCAGCTTCTGGATAACACTGTATATGTTGTCAAATCCCGACTTTATGCAAGTAAATGCCCTTATCACAGAGTCAAATATGAATGACAACTCCCTCCTCAGATACATCTTGTTCATGCTGGCCAGATTAATCCTCTCAGAATAATTTATGAAGTCCATGAACTCATGCAGCTCATCCTGAGTTGGAGCCTCCACCATATGGTCAGTAGGAATGCCCAAAGCCTTGTTGACATCATCCTCAAGAATCTCCACTTGCTGTCCCTTAATTGTGCAGTTTATCACTATAGTTGCAGCTTGATTCTCATGCACAACTGTCTTGGTTGTTGTTGTGTTCCAGAAATCACCTAACACATCTAAATACAACACAGGATTAGCAGCTAGAGCACCTACAAAGTAGGTCTCAGAAAGAAACTTAACAAAGCACTGAAAAACTTCAGGTGCTTGATTTGCATCCAGAAATGCAAGAAAGTTGGTTTCCTTGGGAAGAAAAGGTACAATATTGTTGGCTGCCATTGATATGAGTATGAAGTTTAGTGGGTAAAAGAGATTTGTAAGAAAGAAGGAAAAACTAGAGAGAAATCGGTTTTATAAGGAGCATGGCATTTTCTTAAACCCTGGGGGGCATGACTCGATTATGGTGCAAAAGTGCATGAGCTACACTGCATCCCCAAGAACATGAAATGAAGATAAAAAGAATCCTTGTATGACCTAGACTTATTCAAAGAAAACCCATGATTAACATATACTTGATTAATAAGATGTCAGTGATAGTCCAACAAGGAGCCTGGGATGTTAACTTTAAGTTATCATTGGCCGAAACCAATATAAAAAGCATACATAAATTGCAACAGTGGGAAGGTAAAAATAAAATGACATGAAGAAGAATTTGACCCTTGATAGGAGGCGATGAAAATAACGAATAGAAGCAAATGAAGGATCAAAAGTGTGATTATAAGGGTAGGTATCCCTGAAGGAGACTCTTCCCCGAGAAAGAACAACAGAGAACCGAAGTCATGCTCCTTATCGTCATCATGGGTTCATATGAAATCATGATAAACAAACACAAGAGAATAATAACTAAACTAATTATATTAAATCAGAGTACGTCACAAGAGTAATTAGGTCAAAGTAAGAAAACTAGCATCCAACGTTACAACGAAATAAGAATCACAAGAAAATATGCTTCCTCTTCGTTGCTGTGTGCTAAAACGGTCTTCTTCCTTATCTCCTTCGCTCCTTGCTTAATACCACGATCCAACCTTGTGAAAACGTCTCCAAATCTACTTATATAATAGTCCCATAAAACTCAGATTACATTGAAGTTGGAAGCCAAACAGAAGTAGAAGTCTAAAATATTTTATCCAAATTCCCGACCCTGCGCGGCCACTCAGCATAGCTGAGCGGGCGCTCAGCCTTCTGCGCGGCCGCTGAGCATAGCTGAGCGGGCGCTCAGGACACTACTGGAAAATTCCTGAGTTTCTTCCGTTTCTTCATTGTAATCTGCCCCTTTCTTTCCTCCCGCAATGGTGGACACATGCCAAGGCTTATTCTTGATGATTACTCCTCCGAAATGCAACTAATACCCTGAAATGCATAAACACTAGAAAAACGCATCAAATACACAAAATACTTGATTTCAAGGCACCAATTTAAGCTATTTTAAGACGTTCTAAGTGGTATAAAATGCCACTTATCACACCCCCAAACTTAAATCGATGCTTGTCCTCAAGCGTCACAGACTCAAAAACAAATAAAAACATGCATGAATGCAATCTATATGAAATGTAGCGATCCCCCTTACTACGAACAAACCAACCAATTTACATCTCAACAAATGCAGTTAGGCGACTAAAGATCAATAAACTCATGCAAACAAACATACAACCAGAAACGTGGTGTGTGCAGATGCTTAACAGATATGCTTCGGAACTAGACCAGTTATTATGACTCAACTATCATCAAGGCAATCAGATGATTATACAAAGAATAAAAAATTCTAGGCACAAAGTGACATATAACACTACAAGAATTCTGGAGCTTATTACGGAATCATGTTTTTATTCACAACAACAATGCTTATTTGACCGTGCAATGAGTGAGGTCCATAAAAGACTTATACAATGGTATCCATGTAGCGAGCGTTAGGTTAGCGGATCCCAGACTCTAAAAGCCTTCGGTCACTAGGCACAAATTCCCCTAAGAACTTAATAACTCGAATACCAAAGAGCCCACTCGTGATCAATTATGCATAAACACATACTTCTTTTTTTTTCTTTTTTTTTTCAAAATTTCTGAGCAAGTACGTTTCGCTCCATCTTGCTCAACCCTAGACTACTTGCATAACATGCGAGCCGGCTACTAGCCAATTGACGCCTAGCCACAACTAGCAACAAATTCCATTTTTACTCCATTTTTTTTTCTTTTTCATGCCTTTATCACTAAGAACCTATTATCAAATTCTAAGTATAATAAATAGATTAACCTTGATAATAATCAGATTATAACAACAATCTAGCCCTTAAGCATTCTCTAAGACTTAGTAAAAATACAATTGCTTCTAGCATGCATATCAACCTACACGACTCAATATCACTTTAATGTTATCACTACACTCGCATCAATATCACAAATCAGTCGATAAATCATCGCAAAAGGGATCATGGCATATGCATGAGCTATATGATATGACAAACAAATGACAAAAAATAAAGCTATATATAAAAAAAACTATATGGCAAAAATTATGCAACTATATGAACTAACTATCATGAATATGCAGCTATATGACATACACAAAAATATTCCTTAACTACCACCCCCAAACTTAAAATCTTCACTGTCCCCAGTGAAGGTAGTAGAAAGGAACACAGGGTATACCTACTCGGAGTCATCATCATCATCACCCTCAGTGGGTGGAGTATCAGGCGGCGGGTATGCAGAGTCCTCACCAAAAACTGGCCACTGGATATCAGCTCCAAGTCCCCAAAAAGCAGTCCCTAACGTAAGGGTGAGCTCCTGAGCAAACCTGCTCTGTGTCTCGTACATGGCATCCATCCGCCGTGAAAGCCTCCTATACTGGGCATCAGCCATCCCAACACCCTTCTGAGCTCTCGAAGAACCAGCCTCATCACGCCTAGGCCTAGCCATAGTAGCACCTCATGCTGGACGCCCTCCTGGAAGATGATAACCCAGCCCATGCTCCTCGGGCTCACCATCGGTCCACTCATGCATCCCATTCAGAGTCCCAGAATCAATCGGAACGGCCGGCAACTGCAACTACTCATGAGACGGCCAGTTTACTCACACTGCTCGGCAAAGCATCGTGACCGTGGATGCATAAGGGATGTTCATGTGCTTAGCTCCCCTCAAAAACTTCGGAATCCCTTGGTAGATAAACTCACCAAGGTCCACATAGTACTCCTCATTAAGAATTCCCCACAACAACTGTGCTCTCTCGACTGTGACCTCATGTGCATGCGAAGAAGGCAAAATATTAGCACAAATAAACGCATTCCATGCACGGGCATACCTGTTCATAGCGATCACCAGGAAGTGACGATACTCATTAGTTCCTGTCCTGAAGGTCCAAACTGTGCCCAGCCTACAGAGAGTAGCACAAATCAAATCCAAGTCGAAATCCTCAGTAGTCTTCTCATTCCAGTTCTCCTCCTCGGGCTTCCTCTCTCGCTGCCCAATCACACGGCGAATCGCCGCTGGGTGATAATCAACCGTCAACCCTCGGACCACAGAAAACCCATTCTTCTCGGCCTTTCGTTCGCATAGAACTCGCGAACCACGCTCATCGGCACTGCTTCGGGCGACTCACAAAAAGCTATCCACCCCTTCTCTGCAATCATAGGTAGCAACTCACCATCCCTCCCTGATGGTAAAAACCCTCTCTCCTTCAGAATCGGCTTCCCCAAAAGCCTAGGGTACTCCTCCTCCGTAGCTCTGTCATTCAACCGAGGCCTTGCAGTAGTACCCTTCGATGAATCAGCAGTAGGGACTGTGCTGCTGCTATCAATAGTTCTTGCTCTCTTGCGTGCCATTGAATCTGAATAAAAGTGTTTAAGAACTGTGTTTTTGTGCTTGGGAGAGAGTTTGGGTGTAGAAGTTTTGTGGGAGATATGTAGGATAGGTGTATGTATATATAGGGTGTGGATTAGGTTAAAATTAGATTAGGAGTGGGGTTGAGGGATAAAATCATGGGGTAATAGGAAAAGAATTTGTGGGTTTATGGGCTGTGATTTATTTTTTTATTTTCTGATTTTTTTGGATTTTTTATGACTTAAAAAAAATTCTGGCAGCCGACCCCTGAGCGGTCGCTCAGCAAAGCTGAGCGGGCGCTTAGCTTGCTGAGCGGTCGCTCAGCAGAGCTGAGCGGTCGCTCAGCAGAGCTGAGCGGGCGCTCAGGGGGTCACTGGAAAAAAAAAATTCAGTCTCGTTTTTCTGATTTTTTTTTTGGGTTTTGGATAGGTTATTAACTTCTAAGGGTTCCTGTAACCACAAATCATGGGTTGCCTCCCACGCAGCGCTTCTTTTTCGTCATTAGCTTGGCGTTGCGTACCTTCCTCAAGTTGACAATAAAATGGCACTAACCACTTCTCGGTTTTCCATGTCACCATAGTAGTGCTTCAAACGCTGACCATTAACCTTGAATGCTTGGTCCGGATCATTCTCCAAAATTTCCACCGCTCCATGTGGAAACACAGTTTTGACAATAAAAGGTCCAGACCACCTTGATTTAAACTTTCCAGGAAAAAGTCGGAGACGAGAGTTGAATAAGAGAACTTGTTGCCCCGGCACAAATAACTTAGGATGTAGCTTCCTATCGTGCCACCTCTTCACCTTTTCCTTGTACATTTTGTTATTCTCGTACGCTTGAAGTCGGAATTCATCAAGTTTATTAAGCTGAAACATTTTCTTCTTACCAGCTGCATCTAAATCCAGGTTCAACTTTTTCAATGCCCAGTAGGCCTTATGCTCAAGCTCCGCAGGTAAATGACATCCCTTACCATACACCAGCTGAAATGGGGATATACCAAGTGGAGTTTTGTATGCTGTTCTGTAAGCCCAAACAGCTTCATCGAGCTTTAAAGACCAATCATTCCTTGACGGACAAACAACCTTCTCTAGAATGCGCTTGATCTCTCTGTTAGACACTTCCGCTTGACCATTTGTTTGCGGATGATAGGCAGTAGCAACTCAATGATTCACATTATAACGCTACATCATATATATGAACTTACGGTTGCAGAAATGCGACCCTTCATCACTTATGATTACCCGAGGTGTTCCAAACCTTTTGAAAATCTGCTTATGAAGAAAATTCAGCACTGCCTTTGCATCATTTATCGGTAGAGCTTTGACTTCTACCCATTTTGAGACATAATCGACTGCCAGCAAGATGTACTGATTATTACAGGACGAGACAAAAGGCCCCATGAAATCGATTCCCCAAACATCAAAGACCTCTACTTCAAGCATCACATTTAACGGCATCTCATCCTTTCTCGTCAAATTTCCCATTCTTTGGCAACGATCACACCTTAAAACAAACTGATGAGCATCCTTAAACAAAGTAGGCCAGAAAAAACCTGCTTGCAGAATACGAGCTGCCGTCTTCTCACCACCATAGTGTCCACCATAAACTGTGGAGTGGCAGTCTCATAATATCCCCTCCGTCTCACAGAACGGGATACATCTCCTGATGATCTGGTCAGCTCCCTGTCTAAACAAATATGGTTCATCCCACATATACCACTTCACCTCATGCAGAAACTTCTTCTTTTGAGCTGAGGTCAAATTAGGAGGCATTATATTGCTGACAAGATAGTTTATAATATCTGCAAACCATGGCTCTTCATCCTGAACTGCGAACAACTGCTCATCCGGAAAAGATTCGTTGATCAATGTCTTATCTTGTGAAGTAGACTCAGGATTCTCCAACCTAGAGAAATGGTCAGCTACTTGATTCTCAGTACCTTTTCGATCCTTGATCTCTAACTCAAATTCCTGAAGTAAGAGCACCCAACGAATGAGTCTCGGCTTCGAATCCTTCTTGGAAACCAAATAGCGAATGGCCGCATGATCAGTGAATACTGTCACTTTTGTCCCAAGCAGATAAGATCGAAATTTCTCGAAACCAAAGACTATAGCCAAGAGCTCCTTCTCAGTAGTGGTGTAGTTCATTTGGGCCCCATTTAAGGTCTTACTCGCATAGTAGACCACATGAAAGAGATTATTCTTGCGCTGCCCAAGAACTGCACCTACCGTATAATCACTCGCATCACACATCATCTCAAACAGCTCTGTCCAATCTGGTGCTGTAATAACTGGTGCAGTGATCAAACTCTTTTTGAGAGTCTCGAATGCAATTAAACATTCATCATCAAATTTGAAAGGCACATCTTTCTCAAGCAAGTTGCACAATGGCTTAGACATCTTTGAAAAGTCCTTGATGAACCGCCGATAAAAACCCGCATGACCAAGAAAACTACGGATTCCTTTCACAGATATAGGTGGTGGAAGATTTTCAATGACTCCCACCTTGGCCTTGTCCACCTCCAGACCCTTGCTAGAGACCTTATGCCCGAGAATAATGCCTTCACGCACCATAAAATGACATTTCTCCCAATTGAGCACCAAATTAGTTTCCATGCACCTTTTGAGTACGGCACGAAGATTATTCAAACATTCATCATACGAATGTCCAAAGACGGAGAAGTCGTCCATGAACACCTCGACATTATTTCCAATCATGTCAGAGAATATCGCCATCATACATCTCTGAAAAGTGGCCGGTGCACCACATAACCCAAACGAAACTCTGCGAAAAGCAAACGTGCAAAATGGACACATGAAGGTAGTCTTTTCCCGATCCTCCGGTGTAATACAAATCTGATTATACCCTGAATAGCCATCCAGAAGACAATAATACTCATGACCAGCCAACCTGTCAAACATCTGATCAATGAATGGAAGAGGGAAGTGATCCTTCCTCGTGGCTTTGTTCAACTTTTGACAATCCATGCATACTCTCCATCCTGTAACTATTCGAGTGGGGATGAGCTCGTTCTTCTCATTTGCTACCACAGTAATACCTCCTTTCTTAGGCACACATTGTACGGGGCTCACCCAAGAACTGTCAGAAATAGGATAAATGATGCCTGCATCTAGCCATTTCAGAATTTCTTTCTTCACCACCTCCTTCATGATAGGATTAAGTCTGCGCTGCTGCTCAACAGTTGGCTTACTACCTTCCTCTAGCAGAATTTTATGCATACAATATGAAGGGCTGATCCATTTGATGTCTGTTATGGTCCATCCAATAGCTGATTTGAATTCTCTCAAAATCCTTAAGAGCTTGTCTTCCTCACTACCTAAAAGGTCAAATGTAATAATAACAGGTAAAGTAGATGCATCACCTAAAAAAGCATACCTCAAGTGTTCAGGTAATGGCTTGAGCTCCAAGGTCGATGCTTCCTCTATTGATGGTTTGAGCTTTCCTTCAGCATTCTTGAGGTCAGAAGTACCAAGAAATTCAAACGGCATGTCCAACTTTCGCTTCCAGGGAGAAGCATTTAGATATTGTAATTGCTCGTTACCATCTTCATCATCACTGTCAAAATCCACCACTAAGGCCTTTTCCAATGCATCAGATATTAGCATGTGATCGAGTTCTGAAGTAATCGCAGAATCAATCACATCCACTTTTAAGCACTCCTCATCTTCTGTAGGTAATTTCATTGCCTTGAACACGTTGAAGGTCACATCCTGATCTTGTACCCGCATAGTAAGTTCACCTTTCTGCACATCTATCAAGGTACGGCCAGTAGCCAAGAAAGGTCTTCCCAAGATTATGGGAATCTTCTTATCTTCCTCGAAATCCAGAATAACAAAATCTGCAGGAAAGAAGAGCTTATCCACCTTGACTAGCACATCCTCCACTATGCCCCTTGGGTAAGTAATAGAACGATCAGCCAATTGTAGAGACATGTATATGGGTTTAGGATCAGGCAAATCCAACTTTTTGAAGATCGACAACGGCATCAGATTGATGCTTGCTCCCAAATCACAAAGGCACTTGTCAAATGACAACTTGCCAATGATGCAAGGAATGGTGAAGCTACCTGGATCTTTAAGCTTTGGAGGTAACTTTTGTTACAGAACAGCGCTGCATTCTTCCGTTAGAGCAACGGTCTCAAGGTCATCCAGTTTCACCTTCCTTGAAAGAATACTCTTCATAAACTTTGCATAACTAGGCATTTGCTCCAGAGCTTCAGCGAAAGGTATATTGATGTGAAGTTTCTTGAACACCTCCAGAAACTTACCGAACTGTTTATCCAGCTTTTGTTGCTGCAATCTCTTGGGGAAAGATGGTGGAGGATAGAATTGTTTCTCCCCTGTATTACCCTCAGGCAGAGTGTGTTCAACAGTAGTCTTCCTTGGTTCCGCCGCTTTCTCCTTTTGCTTAGCTTCTTCATCTCTAACTTTAGCTTCTCCTTCTTTTGCCTTTTCAGCGTCAGCAACTTTCCCAGACCTTAAGGTAATAGCCTTGACTTGCTCTTTAGCTTCCTTCCTGCCTGGTACTTCCGTGTCACTGGGAAGTGTGCCAGGTTGACGATTGAGCACTACATTGGCTATTTGACCGATTTGGTTTTCCAAGGTCTTGATAGAAACCGCCTGACTCTTACATAACAGCTTAAGTTCCTCAAAATCAGTACTAGTAGGTGCAGCTGCACTTCCCTGTTGAGGATATGATTGCCTTTGAGCATACTGTTGTGGTTGCTGGAATCCAGGTAGATTAAATTGTTTACTCACACCTTGCTGATATGGTGGCTGAATAGCATTCTGATTATTACCCCAGCTGAAATTTGGATGATTTATGTTGTTAGGATAATAAGTAGCTGGCACAGGCTGCTGTTGTCGCTAATAATTATTCACATGTTGAACAGATTCGTTGATGAGAGAACACTGATCCGTAGCATGAGAACCTGCACAAAGCTCACAGATCATAGCTATTTGATTAACTTCGTATGTAGCTAGAGAATCAACCTTCATCGACAGCGCTTGAAGCTGCGCTGCAATAGCGGTGGCTGCATCGACTTCCAGAATACATGCTACCTTCCCAGGAATCATCCTCTTAGTTGGGTTTTGATGCTTATTTGCAGCCATAGTCTCGATAAGATTATAAGCCTCAGTATAGCTTTTGGCCCATAAGGCGCCTCCCGCTGCTGCATCGAGCATGGGCCGAGATTGGCCCCCCAAACCATTATAGAAACCAGTGATCACCATCCAATCGGGCATTCCATGATGTGGACACTTTCTCAACATTTCCTTGTAGCGTTCCCAAGCTTCGCACATAGATTCTGTAGGTTGCTACGCAAACTGAGTAAGAGCACTCCTCATAGCAGCAGTCTTTGCCATCGGATAAAACTTCACCAGAAACTTTTGCGCAAGATCTTTCCAAGTAGTGATGGACCTAGCTGGTTCAGAATGTAACCAGTCCTTACCTTTGTCCCTCAGTGAGAATGGGAAAAGCCTCAGCTTGATAGCCTCATCAGTCATGCCATTATACTTGAAAGTGCTGCAGATCTCGACAAAATTCCTTATGTGCATGTTGGGGTCTTCAGTCGTAGCTCCTCCAAAAGAAACAGAATTCTGCACCATCTGAATAGTGCCCGGCTTGATTTCAAAGGTGTTAGCTTGAATAGCCGGATGAAGAATGCTTGACTGAATGTCATCAATTTTAGGCCGAGAAAAGTCCATAAGAGCTGGATCAGCCTGAACAATACGATCACCCATGATTACTGGTTCTTTCTGCTCAGTTCTTGAATTCGAATCTTCAAAATCTATCTTCTCCGGAATATCAAGAACTTCGTCTGTCTCCTCGGCAGTATCTAAAGTCCTCTTGCGAGTACGAGAACGAGTTTGCATAAACGCTCGCTAAAGTACCTCAAACACAACCAGAAACAATAAGTAACAACTACGTCCTAATCACTGAGTCCTAACGACCAATGATGGTAAGTACATAAACTAAACAAATACGCCGAGTCCCCGGTAGCGGCGCCAAAAACTTGTTAGGGCTGAAACACGCGCTAATAATACACGCAAGTATACGCGTTCGCAAGTAATATAGAATACTTTCTAGTTCGTTCCCACAGAGACTCAGACTAATTATTGTTTAATTAAACTCACGCACCAACGTATGATTACTTCTCAATGTTAAGACACTAACACTTAGAATTGTTGACTAAATATTAACTACAATTAATTACTTAATTAATTACTTAAATAACACTTCCATTTACAATTTTAAAACACTCATTAGATCACAACTTCATTACTACTTCCTTCAATAGTTATTGTTATTACCCTTAGCATGCAACAGTGATGATATTAATCGAATAACACGAAACTGATAAAAGCCAACTTTTATTGTACTAATACCATTCTACCAAGAATCCACAATTAAGATAGAAGTTGAATAGGCATCAATTATGTTGAGTTCCTATATGTCTACAGAAATTGACAACATAATGATTTAAGCACAAGTTATTCCTTTTGATTACACAGGGCGAATAAAACTGTTAGAGTTACCCACTAATCATGCACATCATACATGAACCTATGCTAGCATGGCAAGTTCTAAATCTCAAGATCCACCGTCGCTTCACAAGAGATTAACACCCTATCTTATATGTTCACGACACACATAAGACGAATACGCACAACCAATACTAGATATCATACAATCATCACACAGTAAGGTATCAAACAATTAACTAAAGAATTCCATAGTAAATCCGTTACGACTCTATGATCACGATTAGCCCATAATAGCACTTATCGTCATCATGGGTTCATATGAAATCATGATAAACAAACACAAGAGAATAATAACTAAACTAATTATATTAAATCAGAGTATGTCACAAGAGTAATTAGGTCAAAGTAAGAAAACTAGCATCCAACGTTACAACGAAATAAGAATCACAAGAAAATATGCTTCCTCTTCGTTGCTGTGTGCTAAAACGGTCTTCTTCCTTATCTCCTTCGCTCCTTGCTTAATACCACGATCCAACCTTGTGAAAACGTCTCCAAATCTACTTATATAATAGTCCCATAAAACTCATATTACATAGAAGTTGGAAGCCAAACAGAAGTAGAAGTCTAAAATATTTTATCAAAATTCCCGACCCTGCGCGGCCGCTCAGCATAGCTGAGCGGGCGCTCAGCCTTCTGCGCGTCCGCTTAGCATAGCTGAGCGGGCGCTCAGGACACTACTGGAAAATTCCTGAGTTTCTTCCGTTTCTTCGTTGTAATCTGCCCCTTTCTTTCCTCTCGCAATGGTGAACACATGCCAAGGCTTATTCTTGATGATTACTCCACCGAAATGCAACTAATACCCTGAAATGCATAAACACTAGAAAAACGCATCAAATACACAAAATATTTGATTTCAAGGCACCAATTTAAGCTATTTTAAGACGTTCTAAGTGGTATAAAATGCCACTTATCATGCATCCACATTTCCATCTTGCTCTGCATCATTTACAATTTTCTCTTTCTGCTTCTCAACTTCTTCATTGTATGTAAGCATGATAGCTTGATAATCTTGATTGCTCATATTGGAAGTCAGAAGATGCTGAGAGATGTTGGCCAGTCCAGAAATTTGCTGCAGTAGTAGATCATCTACAGAAGTTGGTTGAGAGCCAGATTCTTGCAGCCACTGAGAAAGAATGTGAGGTTGTGAGGAGGATGGTTCAAAAACACCTGTGACTGAAGTCATAGTTTGACTCACAGATTGCTCTGTGGTTTTGACTGTGTGTTGTCCTCCACTTGTCAGAGGAATCTCCAATTTAATTGGAGGGGATTTGACTGGGTTACTGTCATGTACACCAGCTTCAAACCCTTATGTGTCTTGCAACACACTGGCACTTGAATGTGCTATACTTGCCTCCCCTATGACAGGACCATGGGCAATTATACTCCTAGCTTCAACTGCCAAGGAAATCTCTGCTAGGGTCGTGAGGGGAGTTATCCCTACATGAGGAACCTCCAAGTGAATTGGAGAGGATTTAGGTAGCTCCCCCTCAGGAGTACTACCCTCAAACCTTACAGTCTGTGAAGACTGATTGACACATGAAGGTGCATGTTGAGTTTCCATGGGGTCTTCAGTGAAAACTGATGAATCCCCCATATTTGTAATGGTGTCATCAAGGTCTACCGTAACATGTAGCCTCTCACCATCTAAATGTAGTGTATGGGTGGTGAGCAAAGCTTCTTGAGCTAAGTCACTTGATTTTTGTTGCACTTGAGAAGTGGATTCAAGTGAAATTGGAATATAAGATATTTGAGTCATAAGAATTTGGTGCTCAGTTGTGAGTGTTGGCAGCTCCCCCTAAATGAATGAGGGAGCTTCAAGAGATGTATCCTCATAGTGTATGTCTTCCTTGTTTCTCCTACCATACACTTGAATTACTTCTTGTGCAGGCTGTGTAAACTCACTACTGGTTGGTTTTACAACTGCATCTTGTTGGGAGGATGCAGAGGCGGCTAGAGTGGTCAGCTCAGTTTGTTTACTCCTTTTGGATATTTTGACCAAGGGTGACTCTTTCTCATCTATGTCCTCACCACTCTCAGTTACTACAGTTAAGGTTGCCCCCTTTCTCTTCTTTTTACTCACCTCATCCTTTTGAAAAGATAAGGTGGTTGGTTGCCTAGCTTCTAAAGGTTTTAAAGGAATGGTTGCAGCTTGGGAAGATCCCTGTGGGTGTTCCTGTATTTGTACTTCCACAGATTCAGGGATCATAGCCGTGCTAGATTGATTACCAATACTTCTCATGTCTGGCATAGAATAAGGATAAGTCTTAAATCTTTCAATCATGAAAGGTGTTAAGTTAAGACTTACTGGAACCTTATTCTTAGTAAGAAGTGATCCAAATAGAATTTTGGACACTTGCTTACAATTTCCAATTAGTGTCCTATTTATACCTTCTATCATATGTATGTCATTTACTTTATAATTTGAAGCTGACATAATAAATCTAGGCAGAAAGAGCTCCTTACCTCTTGATTCCAATGGCATTGTCAATCTGGTGCTCAGCTCCTCCAAAATGTAGTGTCCTACATTTATCTGTTTATTGTGAGCCATGGAGTAGACCGGCTTCTGGATAACACTGTATATGTTGTCAAATCCCGAATTTATGCAAGTAAATGCCCTTATCACAGAGTCAAATATGAATGACAACTCCCTCCTCAGATACATCTTGTTCATGCTGGCCAGATTAATCCTCTCAGAATAATTTATGAAGTCCATGAACTCATACAGCTCATCCTGAGTTGGAGCCTCCACCATATGGTCAGTAGGAATGCCCAAAGCCTTGTTGACATCATCCTCAAGAATCTCCACTTGCTGTCCCTTAATTGTGCAGTTTATCACTATAGTTGCAGCTTGATTCTCATGCACAACTGTCTTGGTTGTTGTTGTGTTCCAGAAATCACCTAACACATCTAAATACAACACAGGATTAGCAGCTAGAGCACCTACAAAGTAGGTCTCAGAAAGAAACTTAATAAAGCACTGAAAAACTTCAGGTGCTTGATTTGCATCCAGAAATGCAAGAAAGTTGGTTTCCTGGGGAAGAAAAGGTACAATATTGTTGGCTGCCATTGATATGAGTATGATGTTTAGTGGGTAAAAGAGATTTGTGAGAAAGAAGGAAAAACTAGAGAGAAATCGGTTTTATAAGGAGCATGGCATTTTCTTAAACCCTGGGGGGCATGACTCGATTATGGTGCAAAAGTGCATGAGCTACACTGCATCCCCAAGAACATGATATGAAGATAAAAAGAATCCTTGTATGACCTAGACTTATTGAAAGAAAACCCATGATTAACATATACTTGATTAATAAGATGTCAGTGATAGTCCAACAAGGAGCCTGGGATGTTAACTTTAAGTTATCATTGGCCGAAATCAATATAAAAAGCATACATAAATTACAACAGTGGGAAGGTAAAAATAAAATGACATGAAGAAGAATTTGACCCTTGATAGGAGGCAATGAAAATAACGAATAGAAGCAAATGAAGGATCAAAAGTGTGATTATAAGGGTAGGTATCCCTGAAGGAGACTCTTCCCCGAGAAAGAACAACAGAGAACCAAAGTCATGCTCCTTATCGTCATCATGGGTTCATATGAAATCATGATAAACAAACACAAGAGAATAATAACTAAACTAATTATATTAAATCAGAGTACGTCACAAGAGTAATTAGGTCAAAGTAAGAAAACTAGCATCCAACGTTACAACGAAATAAGAATCATAAGAAAATATGCTTCCTCTTCGTTGCTGTGTGCTAAAACGGTCTTCTTCCTTATCTCCTTCGCTCCTTGCTTAATACCACGATCCAACCTTGTGAAAACGTCTCCAAATCTACTTATATAATAGTCCCATAAAACTCAGATTACATAGAAGTTGGAAGCCAAATAGAAGTAGAAGTCTAAAATATTTTATCAAAATTCCCGACCCTGCGCGGCCGCTCAGCATAGCTGAGCGGGCGCTCAGCCTTCTGCGCGGCCGCTTAGCATAGCTGAGCGGGCGCTCAGGACACTACTGGAAAATTACTGAGTTTCTTCCGTTTCTTCGTTGTAATCTACCCCTTTCTTTCCTCTCGCAATGTTGAACACATGCCAAGGCTTATTCTTGATGATTACTCCTCCGAAATGCAACTAATACCCTGAAATGCATAAACACTAGAAAAACGCATCAAATACATAAAATAATTCATTTCAAGGCACCAATTTAAGCTATTTTAAGACGTTCTAAGTGGTATAAAATGCCACTTATCACACCCCCAAACTTAAATCGATGCTTGTCCTCAAGCGTCACAGACTCAAAAACAAATAAAAACATGCATGAATGCAATCTATATGAAATGCAGCGATCCCCCTTACTACGAACAAACCAACCAATTTACATCTCAACAAATGCAGTTAGGCGACTAAAGATCAATAAACTCATGCAAACGAACATACAGCCAGAAACGTGGTGTGTGCAGATGCTTAACAGATATGCTTCGGAACTAGACCAGTTATTATGACTCAACTATCATCAAGGCAATCAGATGATTATACAAAGAATAAAAAATTCTAGGCACAAAGTGACATATAACACTACAAGAATTCTGGAGCTTATTACGGAATCATGTTTTTTATTCACAACAACAATGCTTATTTGACCGTGCAATGAGTGAGGTCCACAAAAGACTTATACAATGGTATCCATGTAGCGAGCATTAGGTTAGCGGATCCCAGACTCTAAAAGCCTTAGGTCACTAGGCACAAAGTCCACTAAGAACTTAATAACTCGAATACCAAAGAGCCCACTCGTGATCAATTATGCATAAACACATACTTCTTTTTTTTTCAAAATTTCTGAGCAAGTACGTTTCGCTCCATCTTGCTCAACCCTAGACTACTTGCATAACATGCGAGCCGGCTACTAGCCAATTGACGCCTAGCCACAACTAGCAACAAATTCCATTTTTACTCCATTTTTTTTCTTTTTCATGCCTTTATCACTAAGAACCTATTATCAAATTCTAAGCATAATAAATAGATTAACCTTGATAATAATCAGATTATAACAACAATCTAGCCCTTAAGCATTCTCTAAGACTTAGTGAAAATACAATTGCTTCTAGCATGCATACCAACCTACACGACTCAATATCACTTTAATGTTATCACTACACTCGCATCAATATCACAAATCAGTCGATAAATTATCGCAAAAGGGATCATGGCATATGCATGAGCTATATGATATGACAAACAAATGACAAACAAATAAAGCTATATAAAAAAAACTATATGGCAAAAATTATGCAACTATATGAACTAACTATCATGAATATGCAGCTATATGACATACACAAAAATATTCCTTAACTACCACCCCCAAACTTAAAATCTTCACTGTCCCCAGTGAAGGTAGTAGAAAGGAACACAGGGTATACCTACTCGGAGTCATCATCATCATCACCCTCAGTGGGTGGAGTATCAGGCGGCGGGTATGCAGAGTCCTCACCAAAAACTGGCCACTGGATATCAGCTCCAAGGCCCCAAAAAGCAGTCCCTAACGTAAGGGTAAGCTCCTGAGCAAACCTGCTCTGTGTCTCGTACATGGCATCCATCCGCCGTGAAATCCTCCTATACTGGGCATCAGCCATCCCAACACCCTCCTGAGCTCTCGAAGAACCAGCCTCATCACGCCTAGGCCTAGCCATAGTAGCACCTCGTGCTGGACGCCCTCCTGGAAGACGATAACCCATCACATGCTCCTCGGGCTTACCACCGGTCCACTCCTGCATCCCATTCAGAGTCCCAGAATCAATCGGAGCGGCCGGCAACTGCAACTACTCATGAGACGGCCAGTTTACTCCCACTGCTCGGCAAAGCTTCGTGACCGTGGATGCATAAGGGATGTTCATGTGCTTAGCTCCCCTCAAAAACTTCGGAATCCCTTGGTAGATAAACTCACCAAGGTCCAGATAGTACTCCTCATTAAGAATTCCCCACAAAAACTGTGCTCTCTCGACTGTGACCTCATGTGCATGCGAAGAAGGCAAAATATTAGCACAAATAAACGCATTGCATGCACGGGCATACCTGTTCATAGCGATCACCGGGAAGTGACGATACTCATTAGTTCCTGTCCTGAAGGTCCAAACTGTGCCAAGCCTACAGAGAGTAGCACAAATCAAATCCAAGTCGAAATCCTCAGTAGTCTTCTCATTCCAGTTCTCCTCTTCGGGCTTCCTCTCTCGCTGCCCAATCACACGGCGAATCGCCGCTGGGTGATAATCAACCGTCAGCCCTCGGACCACAGAAAACCCATTCTTCTCGGCCTTTCGTTCGAATAGAACTCGCAAACCACGCTCATCAGCACTGCTTCGGGCGACTCACAAAAAGCTATCCACCCCTTCTCTGCAATCATAGGTAGCAACTCACCATCCCTCCCTGATGGTAAAAACCTTCTCTCCTTCAGAATCGGCTTCCCCAAAAGCCTAGTGTACTCCTCCTCCGCAGCTCTGTCATTCAACCGAGGCCTTGCAGTAGTACCCTTCGATGAATCAGCAGTAGGGACTGTGCTGCTGCTATCAATAGTTCTTGCTCTCTTGCATGCCATTGAATCTGAATAAAAGTGTTTAAGAACTGTGTTTTTGTGCTTGGGAGAGAGTTTGGGTGTAGAAGTTTTGTGGGAGATATGTAGGATAGGTGTATGTATATATAGGGTGTGGATTAGGTTAAAATTAGATTAGGAGTGGGGTTGAGGGATAAAATCATGGGGTAATAGGAAAAGAATTTGTGGGTTTATGGGCTGTGATTTATTATTTTATTTTCTGATTTTTTTGGATTTTTTATGACTTAAAAAAAAATTCTGGCAGCCGACCCCTGAGCGGTCGCTCAGCAAAGCTGAGCGGGCGCTGAGCTTGCTGAGCGGTCGCTCAGCAGAGCTGAGCGGGCGCTCAGGGGGTCACTGGAAAAAAAATTTCAGTCTCGTTTTTCTGATTTTTTTTTTGGTTTTGGATAGTTTATTAACTTCTAAGGGTTCCTGTAACCACAAATCATGGGTTACCTCCCACGCAGCGCTTCTTTTTCGTCATTAGCTTGGCGTTGCGTACCTTCCTCAAGTTGACAATAAAATGGCACTAACCACTTCTCGGTTTGCCATGTCACCATAGTAGTGCTTCAAACGCTGACCATTAACCTTGAATGCTTGGTCCGGATCATTCTCAAAAATTTCCACCGCTCCATGTGGAAACACAGTTTTGACAATAAAAGGTCCAGACCACCTTGATATAAACTTTCCAGGAAAAAGTTGGAGACGAGAGTTGAATAAGAGAACTTGTTGCCCCGGCACAAATAACTTAGGATGTAGCTTCCTATCGTGCCACCTCTTCACCTTTTCCTTGTACATTTTGTTATTCTCGTACGCTTGAAGTCGGAATTCATCAAGTTTATTAAGCTGAAGTATTTTCTTCTTACCAGCTGCATCTAAATCCAGGTTCAACTTTTTCAACGCCAAGTAGGCCTTATGCTCAAGCTCCGCAGGTAAATGACATCCCTTACCATACACCAGCTGAAATGGGGACATACCAAGTGGAGTTTTGTATGATGTTCTGTAAGCCCAAACAGCTTCATCGAGCTTTAAAGACCAATCATTCCTTGACGGACAAACAACCTTCTCTAGAATGCGCTTGATCTCTCTGTTAGACACTTCCGCTTGACCATTTGTTTGCGGATGATAGGCAGTAGCAACTCAATGATTCACATTATAACGCTACATCATAGAAGTGAACTTACGGTTGCAGAAATGCGACCCTTCATCACTTATGATTACTCGAGGTGTTCCAAACCTTGTGAAAATCTGCTTATGAAGAAAATTCAGCACTGCCTTTGCATCATTTATCGGTAGAGCTTTGACTTCTACCCATTTTGAGACATAATCGACTGCCAGCAAGATGTACTGATTATTACAGGACGAGACAAAAGGCCCCATGAAATCGATTCCCCAAACATCAAAGACCTCTACTTCAAGCATCACATTTAACGGCATCTCATCCTTTCTCGTCAAATTTCCCACTCTTTGGCAACGATCACACCTTAAAACAAACTGATGAGCATCCTTAAACAAAGTAGGCCAAAAAAAACCTGCTTGCAGAATATGAGCTGCCGTCTTCTCACCACCATAGTGTCCACCATAAACTGTGGAGTGGCAGTCTCGTAATATCCCCTCCGTCTCACAGAACGGGATACATCTCCTGATGATCTGGTCAGCTCCCTGTCTAAACAAATATGGTTCATCCCACATATACCACTTCACCTCATGCAGAAACTTCTTCTTTTGAGCTGAGGTCAAATTAGGAGGCATTATATTGCTGACAAGATAGTTTACAATATCTGCAAACCATGGCTCTTCATCCTGAACTGCGAACAACTGCTCATCCGGAAAAGATTCGTTGATCAATGTCTTATCTTGTGAAGTAGACTCAGGATTCTCCAACCTAGAGAGATGGTCAGCTACTTGATTCTCAGTACCTTTTCGATCCTTGATCTCTAACTCAAATTCCTGAAGTAAGAGCACCCAACGAATGAGTCTCGGCTTCGAATCCTTCTTGGAAACTAAATAGCGAATGGCCGCATGATCAGTGAATACTGTCACTTTTATCCCAAACAGATAAGATCGAAATTTCTTGAAACCAAAGACTATAGCCAAGAGCTCCTTCTCAGTAGTGGTGTAGTTCATTTGGGCCCCATTTAAGGTCTTACTCGCATAGTAGACCACATGAAAGAGATTATTCTTGCGCTGCCCAAGAACTGCACCTACCGCATAATCACTCGCATCACACATCATCTCAAACAGCTCTGTCCAATCTGGTGCTGTAATAACTGGTGCAGTGATCAAACTCTTTTTGAGAGTCTCGAATGCAATTAAACATTCATCATCAAATTTGAAAGGCACATTTTCTCAAGCAAGTTGCACAATGGCTTAGACATCTTTGAAAAGTCCTTGATGAACCGCCGATAAAAACCCGCATGACCAAGAAAACTACGGATTCCTTTCACAGATATAGGTGGTGGAAGATTTTCAATGACTCCCACCTTGGCCTTGTCCACCTCCAGACCCTTGCTAGAGACCTTATGCCCGAGAATAATGCCTTCACGCACCATAAAATGACATTTCTCCCAATTGAGCACCAAATTAGTTTCCATGCACCTTTTGAGTACGGCACGAAGATTATTCAAACATTCATCATACGAATGTCCAAAGACGGAGAAGTCGTCCATGAACACCTCGACATTATTTCCAATCATGTCAGAGAATATCGCCATCATACATCTCTGAAAAGTGGTCGGTGCGCCACATAACCCAAACGAAACTCTGCGAAAAGCAAACGTGCAAAATGGACACGTGAAGGTAGTCTTTTCCTGATCCTCCGGTGTAATACAAATCTGATTATACCCTGAATAGCCATCCAGAAGACAATAATACTCATGACCAGCCAACCTGTCAAGCATCTGATCAATGAATGAAAGAGGGAAGTGATCCTTCCTCGTGGCTTTGTTCAACTTTTGATAATCCATACATACTCTCCATCCTGTAACTATTCGAGTGGGGATGAGCTCGTTCTTCTCATTTGCTACCACAGTAATACCTCCTTTCTTAGGCACATATTGTACGGGGCTCACCCAAGAACTATCAGAAATAGGATAAATGATGCCTGCATCTAGCCATTTCAGAATTTCTTTCTTCACCACCTCCTTCATGATAGGATTAAGTCTGCGCTGCTGCTCAACAGTTGGCTTACTACCTTCCTCTAGCAGAATTTTATGCATACAATATGAAGGGCTGATCCCTTTGATGTCTGTTATGTTCCATCCAATAGCTGATTTAAATTCTCTCAAAATCCTTAAGAGCTTGTCTTCCTCACTACCTGAAAGGTTAAATGCAATAATAACAGGTAAAGTAGATGCATCACCTAAAAAAGCATACCTCAAGTGTTCAGGTAATGGCTTGAGCTCCAAGGTCAGAGCTTCCTCTATTGATGGTTTGAGCTTTCCTTCAGCATTCTTGAGGTCAGAAGTACCAAGAAATTCAAACGGCGTGTCCAACTTTCGCTTCCAGGGAGAAGCATTTAGGTATTGTAATTGCTCGTTACCATCTTCATCATCACTGTCAAAATCCCCCACTAAGGCCTTTTCCAATGCATCAGACATTAGCATGTGATCGAGTTCTGAAGTAACCGCAGAATTAATCACATCCACTTTTAAGCACTCCTCATCTTCTGTAGGGAATTTCATTGCCTTGAACACGTTGAAGGTCACATCCTGATCTTGTACCCGCATAGTAAGTTCACCTTTCTGCACATCTATCAAGGTACGGCCAGTAGCCAAGAAAGGTCTTCCCAAGATTATGGGAATCTTCTTATCTTCCTCGAAATCCAGAATAACAAAATCTGCAGGAAAGAAGAGCTTATCCACCTTGACTAGCACATCCTCCACTATGCCCCTTGGGTAAGTAATAGAACGATCAGCCAATTGTAGAGACATGTATATGGGTTTTGGATCAGGCAAATCCAACTTTTTGAAGATCGACAACGGCATCAGATTGATGCTTGCTCCCAAATCACAAAGGCACTTGTCAAATGACAACTTGCCAATGATGTAAGGAATGGTGAAGCTACCTGGATCTTTAAGCTTTGGAGGCAACTTTTGTTGTAGAACAGCGCTGCATTCTTCCGTTAGAGCAACGGTCTCAAGGTCATCCAGTTTCACCTTCCTTGAAAGAATACTCTTCATAAACTTCGCATAACTAGGCATTTGCTCCAGAGCTTCAGCGAAAGGTATATTGATGTGAAGTTTCTTGAACACCTCCAGAAACTTACCGAACTGTTTATCCAGCTTTTGTTGCTGCAATCTCTTGGGGAAAGATGGTGGAGGATAGAATTGTTTCTCCCCTGTATTACCCTCAGGCAGAGTGTGTTCAACAGTAGTCTTCCTTGGTTCCGCCGCTTTCTCCTTTTGCTTAGCTTCTTCATTTCTAACTTTAGCTTCTCCTTCTTTTGCCTTTTCAGCGTCAGCAACTTTCCCAGACCTTAAGGTAATAGCCTTGACTTGCTCTTTAGCTTCCTTCCAGCCTGGTACTTCCGTGTCACTGGGAAGTGTGCCAGGTTGACAATTGAGCACTGCATTGGCTATTTGACCGATTTGGTTTTCCAAGGTCTTGATAGAAACCGCCTGACTCTTGCATAACAGATTAAGTTCCTCAAAATCAGAACTAGTAGGTACAGCTGCACTTCCCTGTTGAGGATATGATTGCCTTTGAGCATACTGTTGTGGTTGCTGGAATCCAGGTGGATTAAACTGTTTACTCACACCTTGCTGATATGGTGGCTGAATAGCATTCTGATTATTACCCCAGCTGAAATTTGGATGATTTATGTTGTTAGGATAATAAGTAGCTGGCACAGGCTGCTGTTGTCGCTAATAATTATTCACATGCTGAACAGATTCGTTGATGAGAGAACACTGATCCGTAGCATGAGAACCTGCACAAAGCTCACAGATCATAGCTATTTGATTAACTCCGTATGTAGCTAGAGAATCAACCTTCATCGACAGCGCTTGAAGCTGCGCTGCAATAGCGGTGGCTGCATCGACTTCCAGAATACATGCTACCTTCCCAGGCATCATCCTCTGTGTTGGGTTTTGATGCTCATTTGCAGCCATAGTCTCGATAAGATTATAAGCCTCAGTATAGCTTTTGGCCCATAAGGCGCCTCCAGCTGCTGCATCGAGCATGGGCCGAGATTGGCCCCCCAAACCATTATAGAATCCAGTGATCACCATCCAATCGGGCATTCCATGATGTGGACACTTTCTCAACATTTCCTTGTAGCGTTCCCAAGCTTCGCACATAGATTCTGTAGGTTGCTGCGCAAACTGAGTAAGAGCACTCCTCATAGCAGCAGTCTTTGCCATCGGATAAAACTTCACCAGAAACTTTTACGCAAGATCTTTCCAAGTAGTGATGGACCCAGCTGGTTCAGAATGTAACCAGTCCTTAGCTTTGTCCCTCAGTGAGAATGGGAAAAGCCTCAGCTTGATAGCCTCATCAGTCACGCCATTATACTTGAAAGTGATGCAGATCTCGACAAAATTCCTTATGTGCATGTTGGGGTCTTCAGTCGTAGCTCCTCCAAAAGAAACAGAATTCTGCACCATCTGAATAGTGCCCGGCTTGATTTCAAAGGTGTTAGCTTGAATAGCCGGATGAAGAATGCTTGACTGAATGTCATCAATTTTAGGCCGAGAAAAGTCCATAAGAGCTGGATCAGCCTGAACAATACGATCACCCATGATTACTGGTTCTTTCTGCTCAGTTCCTGAATCCGAATCTTCAAAATCTATCTTCTTCAGAATATCAAGAACTTCTTCTGTCTCCTCGGCAGTATCTAAAGTCCTCTTGCGAGTACGAGAACGAGTTTGCATAAACGCTCGCTAAAGTACCTCAAACACAACCAGAAACAATAAGTAACAACTACGTCCTAATCACTGAGTCCTAACGACCAATGATGGTAAGTACATAAACTAAACAAATACGCCGAGTCCCCGGCAGCGGCGCCAAAAACTTGTTAGGGCGGAAACACGCGCTAATAATACACGCAAGTATACGCGTTCGCAAGTAATATAGAATACTTTCTAGTTCGTTCCCACAGAGACTCAGACTAATTATTGTTTAATTAAACTCACGCACAAACGTATGATTACTTCTCAATGTTAAGACACTAACACTTAGAATTGTTGACTAAATATTAACTACAATTAATTACTTAATTAATCACTTAAATAACACTTCAATTTACAATTTTAAAACACTTATGAGATCACAACTTCATTACTACTTTCTTCAATAGTTATTGTTATTACCCTTAGCATGCAACAGTGATGATATTAATCGAATAACACGAAACTGATAAAAGCCAACTTTCATTGTACTAATACCATTCTACCAAGCATCCACAATTAAGATAGAAGTTGAATAGGCATCAATTATGTTGAGTTCCTATATGTCTACAGAAATTGACAACATAACGATTTAAGCACAAGTTATTCCTTTTGATTACACAGGGCGAATAAAACTGTTAGAGTTACCCACTAATCATGCACATCATACATGAACCTATGCTAGCATGGCAAGTTCTAAATCTCAAGATCCACCGTCGCTTCAAAAGAGATTAACACCCTATCTTATATGTTCGCGACACACATAAGACGAATACGCACAACCAATACTAGATATCATACAATCATCACACAGTAAGGTATCAAACAATTAACTAAAGAATTCCTTAGTAAATCCGTTACGACCCCATGATCACGATTAGCCCATAATAGCACTTATCGTCATCATGGGTTCATATGAAATCATGATAAACAAACACAAGAGAATAATAACTAAACTAATTATATTAAATCAGCGTACGTCACAAGAGTAATTAGGTCAAAGTAAGAAAACTAGCATCCAACGTTACAACGAAATAAGAATCACAAGAAAATATGCTTCCTCTTCGTTGCTGTGTGCTAAAACGGTCTTCTTCCTTATCTCCTTCGCTCCTTGCTTAATACCACGATCCAACCTTGTGAAAACGTCTCCAAATCTACTTATATAATAGTCCCATAAAACTCAGATTACATAGAAGTTGGAAGCCAAACAGAAGTAGAAGTCTAAAATATTTTATCAAAATTCCCGACCCTGCGCGGCCGCTCAGCATAGCTGAGCGGGCGCTCAGGACACTACTGGAAAATTCCTGAGTTTCTTCCGTTTCTTCGTTGTAATCTGCCCCTTTCTTTCCTCTCGCAATGGTGAACACATGGCAAGGCTTATTCTTGATGATTACTCCTCCGAAATGCAACTAATATCCTGAAATGCATAAACACTAGAAAAACGCATCAAATACACAAAATACTTGATTTCAAGGCACCAATTTAAGCTATTTTAAGACGTTCTAAGTGGTATAAAATGCCACTTATCATGCATCCATATTTCCATCTTGCTCTGCATCATTTACAATTTTCTCTTTCTGCTTCTCAACTTCTTCATTGTATGTAAGCATGATAGCTTGATAATCTTGATTGCTCATATTGGAAGTCAGAAGATGCTGAGAGTTGTTGGCCAGTCCAGAAATTTGCTCCACTAGTAGATCATCTACAAAAGTTGGTTGAGAGCCAGATTCTTGCAGCCACTGAGAGAGAATGTGAGGTTGTGAGGAGGATGGTTCAAAAACACATGTGATTGAAGTCATAGTTTGACTCACAGATTGCTCTGTGGTTTTGACAGTGTGTTGTCCTCCACTTGTAGAAGGAATCTCCAATTTAATTGGAGGGGATTTGACTGGGTTACTGTCATGTACACCAGCTTCAAACCCTTAAGTATCTTGCAACACACTGGCACTTGAATGTGCTATACTTGCATCCCCTATGATAGGACCATGGGCAATTATACTCCTAGCTTCAACTGCCAAGGAAATCTCTGCTAGGGTCGTGAGGGGAGTTATCCCTACATGAGGAACCTCCAAGTGAATTGGAGAGGATTTAGGTAGCTCCCCCTCAGGAGTACTACCCTCAAACCTTACAGTCTGTGAAGACTGATTGACAAATGAAGGTGCATGTTGAGTTTCCATGGGGTCTTCAGTGAAAACTGATGAATCCCCCATATTTGTGATGGTGTCATCAAGGTCTACCGTAACATGTAGCCTCTCACCATCTAAATGTAGTGTATGGGTGGTGAGCAAAGCTTCTTGAGCTAAGTCACTTGATTTTTGTTGCACTTGAGAAGTGGATTCAAGTGAAATTGGAATATAAGATATTTGAGTCATAAGAATTTGGTGCTCAGTTGTGAGTGTTGGCAGCTCCCCCTAAATGAATGAGGGAGCTTCAAGAGATGTATCCTCATAGTGTGTGTCTTCCTTGTTTCTCCTACCATACACTTGAATTACTTCTTGTGCAGGCTGTGTAAACTCACTACTGGTTGGTTTTACAACTGCATCTTGTTGGGAGGATACAGAGGTGGCTAGAGTGGTCAGCTCAGTTTGTTTACTTCTTTTGGATATCTTGACCAAGGGTGACTCTTTCTCATCTATGTCCTCACCACTCTCAGTTACTACAGTTAAGGTTGCCCCCTTTCTCTTCTTTTTACTCACCTCATCCTTTTGAAAAGATAAGGTGGTTGGTTGCCTAGCTTCTAAAGGTTTTGAAGGAATGGTTGTAGCTTGGGAAGATCCCTGTGGGTGTTCCTGTATTTGTACTTCCACAGATTCAGGGATCATAGCCGTGCTAGATTGATTACCAATACTTCTCATGTCTGGCATAGAATAAGGATAAGTTTTAAATCTTTCAATCATGAAAGGTGTTAAGTTAAGACTTACTGGAACCTTATTCTTAGTAAGAAGTGATCCAAATAGAATTTTGGACACTTGCTTACAATTTCCAATTAGTGTCCTATTTATACCTTCTAGCATATGTATGTCATTTACTTTATAATTTGAAGCTGACATAATAAATCTAGGCAGAAAGATCTCCTTACCTCTTGATTCCAATGGCATTGTGACCTGGTGCTCAGCTCCTCCAAAATGTAGTGTCCTACATTTATTGTTTATTGTGAGCCGTGGAGTAGACCAGCTTCTGGATAACACTGTATATGTTGTCAAATCCCGACTTTATGCAAGTAAATGCCCTTATCACAGAGTCAAATATGAATGACAACTCCCTCCTCAGATACATCTTGTTCATGCTGGCCAGATTAATCCTCTCAGAATAATTTATGAAGTCCATGAACTCATGCAGCTCATCCTGAGTTGGAGCCTCCACCATATGGTCAGTAGGAATGCCCAAAGCCTTGTTGACATCATCCTCAAGAATCTCCACTTGCTGTCCCTTAATTGTGCAGTTTATCACTATAGTTGCAGCTTGATTCTCATGCACAACTGTCTTGGTTGTTGTTGTGTTCCAGAAATCACCTAACACATCTAAATACAACACAGGATTAGCAGCTAGAGCACCTACAAAGTAGGTCTCAGAAAGAAACTTAACAAAGCACTGAAAAACTTCAGGTGCTTGATTTGCATCCAGAAATGCAAGAAAGTTGGTTTCCTTGGGAAGAAAAGGTACAATATTGTTGGCTTCCATTGATATGAGTATGAAGTTTAGTGGGTGAAAGAGATTTGTGAGAAAGAAGGAAAAACTAGAGAGAAATCGATTTTGGATTGAAAGCTAGGTCACTTAAGATTTTGAAAGTTGTAAGTAAATGTATGTATCGAGAAGTCTAGGTATTTATAGTAAAAGCAAATGACTTGTCGAGAACTCAAAAATAGACGGTTGGAATTTGCCTATCGAAAAGTCATTTTTAAGAATTGAAATACATATCGAGAAGTCATTTTAAATTACTCTTATTAGAGAACTAAAAATTGACTTATCGAGATGTCAAATAAATACCCAGTTTGTCCAAAAATGGACTTAATTAATTCCAACCTTTATTTGAATAAATTTAAAATAAAATTAGAATAAATTTCTAAAAGTATTTTACCAAAATAATTTATTAAATTAAATTTTTTCAGTTCTGAGTTATTGATAAGTCAAAAATTGTACTTGTAGAGAACTCTGTGAATTAACACTACTAGAGAACTCTACAAGGACCTATCGATAAGCCATTTTTAAGCCTATCGAGAAGTCACTCGAGAAGTCAGTAAATTGACTTATCGAGGACTCACTCGAGATGTCCTAAACTGACTTGTCGAGAAGTCAATTAGACTTATTGAGAACTCAGTTCTCTATATACTTTTGATTATTGTAATTCTACCTTGTGTTAATTTTACATATTAAGGATGTAAATTAACAGTTTAGCAGTTTACTTAGAATTTGAAAAATTCCAAGTTGAGTTTTTATGTTGAAGAATAAATATGCAGAGATTTCTGAAATATTTATACTTCATATTTCAGTTAATTTCCAATAAAATCAAATTGATTATGATTTACTGGAAATTAATCTGTTGCAACATACTAGCTGAGTTCTTGCCTTAGGATAAAGAATTTAGCATTCCAATTTCACCTATAAGTCTAGTGAAAGTAGCTTCATCCAAAGGTTTAGTGAAAATGTCAGCTAGTTATTTTTCCGTTGGAATAAAAATGAGCTCAATGGTACCGTTTGCAGCATGTTCTCTAATAAAATGGTACCTTACATCAATGTGCTTTGTTCTAGAATGGTTAACTGGATTAGACACTATAGATATAGCACTAGTATTGTCACGCATAATGGGAATTTTGTGTAACACTAGGCCATAGTCCATTAGCTGATTTCTAATCCAAAGCACTTGAGCACAGCAACTTCCAGCAGCTATGTATTCAACATCAGCTGTGGAAGTTAATACATATTGTTGTTTCTTGCTATACCAGGATACAAGTCTTTGTCCGAGAAATTGACAGCTTCCACTAGTGCTATTGCTCTCAACCCTGCATCCAAAAAAAACTGCATATGTGTAACCAACAGCTTCAAAACCAATTCCCTTAGGATACCATAATCCCAAGTTTGGAGTCCCCTTCAAGTATTTGAAAATCCTTTTAACAACCATCAAATGTGATTCTTTTGGATTGGCTTGAAATCTTGCAGACAGACATGTTGCAAACATTCTGGTCTACTTAAAGTCAAGTAAAGAAGTGATCCAATCATTCCTCTATATCCTGAAATGTCTACACTCTTGCCTTTCATGTCTTCATCTAACTTTGTTGCAATAGACATTGGTGTAGAAGCAGGTGAACAATCAACCATACCAAATTTCTTTAATAAGTCCTTGACATACTTGGTTTGGCTGATGAAGATTCCATCATTTCTTTGACTAACTTGAAGTCCAAGAAAATAACTTAATTCTCCCATCATGCTCATTTCATATTCACTCTGCATAAGCTTAGAGAATCTTTGGCATAGCTTCTCATTAGTAATGTCATCTACATATATTTATACTAGAATCATGTCATTGCCATGGTTTTTGTAGAAGTGAGTTTTGTCTCTTGTTCCTCATGTAAAACCATGTTTAAGCAGAAATTCTGATAATGTATCATACCAAGCTTTAGGTGTCTACTTTAATCCATATAGAGCCTTGAGCAGTTTATACACAAAGTTTGGAAATTCAGGATTTTCAAAGCCAGGTGGTTGTTGCACATACATTTCTTCTTCTAGCTCACCATTTAGAAAGGCACTTTTCACATCCATTTGATACACTTTAAAGTTTGAGTGTGCAGCAAATGCTAGAAACATTCTTATTGCTTCAAATCTTGCAACTGGAGCAAAAGTTTCATCATAATCGATCCCTTCTTCTAGTAAGTAGCCTTTTGCAACCAACCTTGCTTTGTTTCTGGTAACCACGCCATTTTCATCTATCTTGTTCCTGTACACTCACTTTGTTCCAATTATACTTCTATTCTTTGGTATAGGAACTAACTCCCAAACTTTGTTTCTTTCAAACTGATTGAGCTCTTCTTGCATAGCAGATATCCAATCAGGGTCCATTAGAGCTTCTTCAGTTTTCTTGGGCTCAACTTGAGATAGAAAGCATGCATGTAGGCATTTATTAGCAGTTGCACTCCTAGTCCTTACACCAGCATTAGGATCACCAATTATTGTATTAGGATTGTGACTTCTATCCCATTTCCTGGTGTGAGTTTGTTGACTGGTGCCTTCATCATTTTTTTCATTGTTGGTATGATTTGTAGATTCTTCTTCTCTTTCTCCCCCTGAGTTTGTGCTATCAAAATCAGGTGTTTGAGATAAGTTTCCATTCCCTTGATTCTCTTTTCTTGTAGATTCTTTATTAAGAATTTGTTGTGCATTGACTTCATCATCACCATCAGAATCACTATCAATGTTGAGGTTTTCAAATGCAAGGGCTTCAGCTTCATTTTCATCAAGGCATTCCAAACCTGGACACTTGTCATCATCAAAAGTCAGATTTGTGTTTTCCATAACCTTCTTTTGATCAATTACATAAACTTTGTAGGCTATTCTTTCCAGTGAATATCCCAGAAAAATTGCTTCAAAGACTTTTGAGTCAAATTTTCCCACATATTTAGAGTTGTCTTTCAAAATGTAACACTTGCTTCCAAAAACATGAAGATGCTTTACAGTAGGCTTTCTTTTAGACATGATTGAGTAAGGTGATTTTCCATGTGCTTTATTGATGAGATATCTGTTCTGAGTGTAACATGCAGTGTTAACAACTTCTTCCCAAAAACGTGTTGGCAACTTGGCAGCTTGCAGCATTGTTCTAGCAGCTTCAACTAATGTTCTGTTCTTCCTTTCAACTACTCCATTTTGTTGAGGTGTTCTAGCAACTGAGAATTCTTGAACAATGCCTTTACTTTTGCAGAATTCACTCAAGGTAGCATTTCTGAATTCTGTTCCATTATCACTTCTCAATCTTTTTACACAGTTACAATCTTCAGCCTATTTTTTTATCTTTTTGATGTGTTCAATTATGATGTGTGGAGTTTCATCTTTAGAGTGCATGAACTCTACCCAAGTGTATCTTGAGAAATCATCCACCATCACAAGTGCATATTTGTTCCTTGAAATTGATAAGACATTTACCGGCCCAAACAAGTCCATATGAATGAGCTACAATGGTGCACTTATAGAATTTACAGTTTTTGACTTGTGACTTGATCTTTTCATTTTTCCTTTCTGACAAGCTTCACGGACCTCAATTTGAGTAAATTCCAGTTTGGGCATGTCTCTTACTAACTCCTTTTTGACCAAGGTGTTAATTGCCTTGAAATTCAAGTGAGACTGCTTTTTATGCCAAATCTTGCTTTGTTCTTCTGATCCCTTGGTGTAGAAGCAATAAATACCATCCTTATTTGTTGAGTCCAAGTCTGTAACAAACAAGCTTCATTTCCTTGCTCCTTTCAGAGCAACTTCACCAGTTTTCTTGCTGATAAAAGTGCATTCTTCTTTGTTGAATAAAACTTCAAAACCTTTGTCTGTAAATTGGCTAACACTTAGAAGATTCACTTCAAGACCAGCTAGTAGTGCTACATCATCAATGACAACAATTCTAGAAACAATCTTTCCATATCCCATTATGAATCCTTTGCTGTTATGACACCCCCAAATCCGGGGTCAGGATTGGGTGTCACTATACAAATATAAACCTGTATATTAAACAAAATATACAGACAACCCCTCATTATTCAGGATCGCCTACAGGTTATGGTATGAAACAAGAATCTATCCTTCAAAAATTACAGTAACTAAATACAATGTTATTACCTCTTTACTAACTTCCTTGTATTACTTACTCTGACACCTCCAGTTTCTTCGTTTGGGAGCTATTCACTTTTTTTCCTCATTTGATACTAAAAGAAATAAGAGTTCACAAAGCAAGAGTGAGCCAAAAATGCTCAGCAAGTATCATAAATGGTTTCCAGGTATCAAATCAAAGAAACTCCTGGAAATGATGGTTAAATGAGTTCAAAACATCTTTATACATATTTAAAACAGCTGAGCGAACAAAACGTCAGCCCTCATTGGCCTTTAAACATAAATCACATTTTTCTGTAAAAAACAATGAACGTTTCAATGTTTCATCCTTTTGAATCAAATCTTTGTTTGATTTTGTAATTATGAACTATTCAGGAAGGAATGTCGTTAATAGCGATCAATAATAAATTAGACTAGACACTAGAAACCAACATATGCACTATAACCTACTGATCAGTCAGGATATAGTGCGGATTTATACCCAACTACATAGACTCAACCAACATATGGGGTACCCAGGCAACTATGGCCTAATAATCAAGGGACCAGCCATCTCTGGCCCTTAGGGTCCAGCTCATCACTGGCCCTCATCGTAACCATCCAGTCCGTGGAGTATTTTGATGTCAAATCATTTTGATTTCAAAACATCTCGCTTTAGCGTTCGCAAATAACCTGAACGAATGGGTACTTGCTCAAGAGACCAATCGATAATCAAGGAACAAGATAAAAAAGGTACTTGCATAAATAAGAGTAATTGCAGCAAAATATAAAAACATTTAACTATTCTGAACTTAGAATATGAACGAAGAAATATTTGCAGTATTTTAGAAGAAAGGTTAGGAATACTTTCCTCAATTGATAATCCTCTGATCTTTAACTAGCTGCCATATCACTCAGTCCTGTTGCATCAGTATTTCCCTTGACAGGCTACTTGACCTTTCTTATCATTTACCCTCTTAGGTTTATCTTTGTTCTGAATCCACTCACTTCATTACTACACGCAATCAGGCTTTACTTCTACAATCTCTGTCTGGCTTTGAATACATCGCACTATGTGTATCTATCATAAAAGATACCATTCAATTAACTAACAATATATAATTATCTAGTCTATACGCTTATCCTTATCGTCTACCCGCCCGATAATAATAGATAAGGATCATCTTTAATCATATAAAGTTTAGTCGACACATGGACTCATAGTTCACATAACACATATACACACAAGGCACGTATCACATATTTCATATAACATATAGTCACATAATTCATGTAGTACATGAGTTGAATCGTCAAAAGATAGGCCTCGATAGGTTTAGAATTGAAATCGGGTCAAAAGTGTATTTTATTGATTAATAATCGACTCAGAATGATTCATAAAAAAAACGAGATTTAGATACAAAAGAATTTAGATCTCAAAAATATTTTTAATAGAAGCAAAATATTTTTCTGAGTCTAGAGGCGTTCGTTTCGTATACAGACGAACGGTTGATTTATTATGAATTTTTGAATATTTTTCGGAATTAAAATGGGTCTCCGAATCATTTTATAATAAAATAATAGGGTTTGAACACCATAATCTAATTTTAAAATAATTTAATAATAATTATTGAGCCTTAAAAATAATTTAAAATAATATTTTAAAGCTCGAAACTATATTCCAAAATTTTTAAATTAAAAGAAATAATTAAATCTTATTAAATAATCAATTAAAATTAATTAATAACTAATTAAATTAATAAATCAATTAATATTTAAATTAATTGGTCAATTAAATAATTAATTATTAACTAAAATTAATTAAATAATTAAGATTTATTTTTGAAATAAAAATAATTTTCAAAATTAATATAATGAATTTTGGTATATAAAAAATTGAATTTTGGAAATGAAAGAATGAATTTTGAATTATTTTCAAATAGAAGTTTTCCAGAAACAGTTTTTATAGATTACAATGGAATTAAAATGGATTGAAACTGGGTCGGACATTCAGAGAAACGGATCATGAGGAACCCAATCGGATCCCCCAAGAACAGCCAACCGGAAAAACGGAGAAGACGACCGGAAAAACATCTGGCCACCGTCTACCCGATTCCGGCGACTTCCCCGGGGTCAAAACAGCGTCGATTTCCCCCGGTTTTTCACCCAAACCTGTTCTAAATCCTTCCCCAAGCTCAAAAAAAACCTTAACAACAACAGTCGATTGCTTAATCATGAAAACCGACGTGAACTCGATGCTTTCTCTAAGCTTTTCCGGCAATATATCGAAATAATTGATTCCTCAATCCAAACAACAAATTTTATATACAAAATCGAAGTTCAGGAATCGTATAATCTATTTATATCAATCAATTCCACAACAAGAACATCTAAAATTCGTAAGAATCGAAATAAAAATGAAAAAAACAAAAAAAAAACAAAAACACGGTTTCACCGAACCAGAAATTGTTTGATACTAATAAGTACATGAATCGATTGTAAATCATGTAAGGAAGCTTTTCCAATCATCAATCAATAACCCTCAGAGCAAACAACCCCAAATTCCAACTCAAGAACACCAAGAACCCTAATTTTGGATTTTCTAGAAAATCAAACCTTAATTACTATATGTCACTGAACTCTATTTTTGAAGTATAATATATGAAATTGACCAGAAAAACATGCTCTACAATATGCAATCATCAAAACAATCAGATAATCACCTGCAAAAATTCATATTTTATATCATATAAATTCGAATTAAAACAATTAAATAACAAAATCACCTTGATTTCTGCACAAAAATGGTTGATTTATTCAGAAAGAACTTTTCGAGAGCTTCGATTTGATATATTGCACGCTTGAATCGGATTTCGATAACGTCTGTGTTTGTGCGTTTGATTTTCAAGAACGTAGCGTTTTTTAGGATTTCTCTATATTTTTATCAGTTTTAACTAACTGATTATGATTATACGAATAAAATAAAATAACAATTAGTCTATTTATATTTATGGAATATTGGTTCATTTTGGATCATAGTGTATCGATAAATTAGTTACTTAGCCGCTAAGTAACTGCAAAAATGATCTGATTTGGTACCCTTATTGGATAATTATCTCAACCGGGCTTCTTATAAAACACTTTATACGAAAATAATGTAATATTAGCCCATCTTTTGAGAATACGGTTTTTGTTGATTTATCGAAATGATTATCGTATCGAAAATTTTGTGCTGGGATGCGTACGGGTCAAACCGTAATTCGGATCGAAAAAGTTAAAACACGGAAAATGTCTGGAATTACCAGATTAGGTTAAGAAAGAGTTTTCGAAAGAGTTTCGGGTCGTAAAAACGTAAAAACGGTTGAAGTTGGACGATTCCCATCTTTATAAAATAGTTTCGTAATTATTCAGAAAATAATTTATAAATTCATAAATCATTATAATTATATAATATTCCAAAAATTACCAGAAGAATATCACAATCATCTATATTTTATTCTGGGCATCATAAAATTAACATATTCACATTTTATCATATATATAAACATCCAAATATCAACACCACTCATCAGATAATTCATCAAAATCATATAATACTCACATAAAAATAATTACACGATATTTCCCGGATATTACATCCTTCCCCCCTTAAAAGGATTCTGTCCTCGGAATCACACTAAGGAATAATACTGATACTTTTCAAGTATCTCACTTTCATTTTCTCAGTTGAATCTCTTAACCTTACAACTTTTTATAAATTTAACGTACAATATCAATCATTCCTTAATAGCCTCTCGCTAACATCGTATTCTTTTTTTTGCTCGTATAACTCAATTCAAATCTCCATCTTCTATATATATGGGAGTTAAATTACTCCTTCTGGGTATATACATATAAACACCCTATGAATCCGCTATACGGGTGGCGGTGAAGCCAACTCACTTCTACTTATCCTGCCTATTTTACTATCTAGAAGGGACCAGCATAACACATCTTAATTCTCTTTTTCTTTCTAATTCTAGTAATTCGTGCTTATGAGCATTTCCAATAGTTACTGATTGTTGAACTTTATTCCCACGTGTCTCTTTGTCCAATCAACCTGGTTGTAGTCGCTTCTGATCGCCTTCGTGATTCTTTAACCGTTCCCTAGATCTTCTTGTCCACCTCCGAAGGATATACCGAAACCATGGCGTATTCGATTTCTAACATTTTCAAAATTACTTGAGAAAATTTCGACTGGATATGATTGACGGACAAACGTATCATCATACCTTAATTTCCTTGAATCACAATCGATTATATATGCCGAGCGACAAGCTTTTACTATTTAGAATAAAATATACTAATCCAGGAGATATTGCCCCCATATCCTAACCCATATTATCATTTATTTTGGTTCCAAGAGTTCTTATACGAAACTAACTGCAATGCTTTCCCTTGACATCTAGCTACATATAACGTCTATTCTTTTCTTTATGTCATATTATCATAAAGTCTTCTTTGACATCTATGTCTGCCTTATATTCTTGAAATAACTTGACTCCCTTAAGTTAATAATGTTTAGCCAAATTCCTCCCCTTTTAGTTCCGCCTTACCAAATGCTCATTTATCTAGAAGTGGTATATACTATTCTGGTTTGACATAATTCACCGTATTCTAAATATTTATGTCACATCTCCAATCAAATAGTGCTGATCATTCATAATCAATTCCAGGATTTGATGACGTACCACCATTTCTTCAAGCGGCAACTAATCCCTTATTGGATAATCTATTTATTAATAAAAGAAGATGACTAGGTTTGAGATAATCCATCCTTAACAATTTAACTAACGGTTGCTTTATCTTTGATTTTCAAGTGATTCTCGATATCGCTCCTTAACGAGCTATATTTATTTTTAAAAAGGTTATGGTAATAGGTTCACCTTCTAATGTTCGCTTTATTCTTCAATAAAAATGACATTTACTTACATGTCCTTCTATTTCCATTCTTATGCCATGTTAATCCATACCTTCGTTTAAATTTCCCTACTTAATCGCAGTCTTGGAATGAATTTCCTATTTCCAAATATAGGCGTCTCACTTCATGCCTTACATTAGTTCTAGTACCCTGACGTTCATAACTTTCCTATATCTTGGACAACCTTATAAATTTTCTTATCATCCTTTTGATTCCACTTTCCTTTCTAGTCAAGTTCTCCATTTTCATGATTCATTGCCTCTTATTACCATAAGCAATTCCTTCTTTCTAATTTACTGATTCGGTCATCATTAGATAAGCCATTCTGAGGCTAATACTGGAATGAAAGCTTTCTATAATTATTCGAATTCTTGTCGACTGAACTATCAAAATCCATTGACAGTTATTTCCTTAGTCTTACTCACATAATTGTTAATCGCACAACTTTCATTTTTAATCAACTCCAACTATTTTATGTCGCATCTTTGGCTTCTTCGCATTGAAGATATGTTTCAAATTATTGAGGTCTATGCCCACTGTACATCATCTCTCCTGCATAATCAAGATATCTTTTTCTTCAGTTCACATGCCCACATTGTCAGCTTATATCAAATACTTGTATTCGCGAGTTTTCCGGTATTTTGAAATAATTTTGATCACATCGTCGTTCTATATTAGTATACCTTCAAGTCCTTCAATAAAACCTTATTACAAATAATGACATCTCTTTGATCGTCTAAGCACATCCATATTGATGTAGTTATTAATTTCTCCTTCATTTTCTTCCTTCCTTCTCTTGGCTCTTATCTCGAACCTTTAGTTCTTGAAAATGTTCTTCTCACTCGTATGTGCAAATAACATTTTGATTCTTTTATCCATTCCAAAGGGCATATTTATTCAATTAAAGCCTCACAAAATTTTTGTAACATCACGCTGATTCCGCTAAACTTCTGAATTATACTGGTGTCCTTATTTCCTCCAAATTTCTCATTGCTTTGACTTCGGATCTGAAATCACATCAGAATTTGACTTAATCTAATTGGAATCGATTTCCATCTAACTGACCATAAGTTGGTAAAATTAACCAATTAACTCTTTTAATTGCTCAATCAAACCAAGTGATGGCTAGCTAAATGAAATCAGAGACTAATTATATAAAGTCAGTTTGGCTACAGCCACTTCTTTCAAGAACCGAGATCGCAATCATTTGGAGTATCAACAGGAATATTAATAACACACGGAAGTATACTCTTGACTTTAAAGGTAGGATATTTCTATAAATTTGGGCAGCATCTCCTTTATATTATAGACTACCAGTCGGACTCAAGCCGACACCGACAATAAACCAACCAAATCAATCCATCATCATGAACTCATTATTTCACCATACTTCAGAACATATCATACTGATATCTACATATACTACTGACTACATAGCATTCATCTTTTTGTCAAAATGGGGACAACCATTCCTTTCGTTTATTCCTTCAAACTATCTCGAATCTCCATTAATGAATATAAAATTATTCTGTTGTTTCTCAAAAAATCTTTATTCCAGGATTCTTCTAGTTCATCATTAAGCTCTCTAGTTAACAATTCATATCACTAATACATGTTCATAAATCTGTTCTAAAGATATCTTTTAAGAACTTATAATGCATCATATATCCGATCAAACAAAACCTCCACCCTTGAGAATGTGCGCTTTTCTTCATTGGTTCACTTGTCTAATTTCTGATAATCAACACATGGTCTTAATTCACACTATCGTAATTTATGAAAACTCATTTGGTTCTAAAGTGTTACTTCTTAAAAGATTTCACAATTAGATCACCATTTCTTCATCTTCCTTTACGTCTTTCTATACGGAACCTTCGTTGCTGGCTCAGTTTTGAGAGTCAAATTTACCATAACTCACTTACTTGAGGTAAACATCCTAACAATTCCTTAAAGGACTCGCTCACAATTTATTTGTAACTAGCATTTCTTTGATCTTAAATCTTCATGACAAGTATCTTCCACATGATTGAGGTACGCTTGATCTTCACAATGTATTAATCGATTGTCCGGGTCATTATTGAGAATTTCTTCATCTGCTTCTGTTGTCCCATCAATCGCTTGCCTTTCCTGGTGTACATAACTTTACTTTCTTATTTCTATGGTTAATTTACCTTATACGGTTTGTTAACTACTCCAATTCATGCTCATAATCTTAGATTTGAAACATATCACGCATACAGATATATGCCTCTGATTTGATATCATTGTGACAATCACGTTATTGACATAATGATTCTTCTTTGCACAGACCTGTCCACTGTTTATTAGCTTGTAATCATCTTTATACTCAACAAGTAATTCCATTCGCTACACGATTTTACTTCTTTTAGAATGTTCAAAGAGTAGACTTAATACAAGAAGAGAATTTGTGAATATGATTCTGATTGAAAATCTTTTGTAAAGAATAAGAGTACAAGAAAACAATCGAAAGGGTCCGCAAATCAATAAGTCATAATTGAAAAGGAAAGAATGAATGATGATTTAGATATGAATGAGACAACCATATTTGTACTCAAGATGGCCAGTCTTTCATATTATATGGCATACAACACATGATTAGGTGGTGTCCCACCAGACTCTTCGTCATTTCGATAAAGCGTCACATCATAACACTGCTTGTCTCGATCAAAAAGAAATATTCTGAGAAGAGGAACAATTTTAAAGGGATACAATAAATTTTCATTCCTTCTTGTCTCATATATTTATTACTGAAAGAGGCTCACACGTATTCAAGAATCAAGAAGAGTGTACGCAGTCGTAAAAAAGAATGACACCATTGGTCGCCATCTATGTTTCGCGGATGCATACTTTCAAGGCTCGTTCGAGTAACAGATTCCAGATCCACGTCAGATGATAGATTCAGAATATCTTCTGAAAACGCCTTTAACGTTTTAACAATATGAGCATAATTATCTTCTTGTTAAACTTGTCGTCTTAACTTCTTGCTTCATCCTTGCCATGTAGGTTTCATATTTTTAATGTCATGCTTCTATGTTTGATGTTTTAGCAGTTCAACCATAATCGCGTTCTTTCGGAGTTTATAATTATAATTTCTAATTTATTCTATGTCGCGTAACGTAACCGTTGATTCTGCAACACCTCGACTATGGAATATTATTCTTCTTCAATCATTTGGACGATTCCTCCATTTTCTTCAATCATCCTCGAGCTTCTTTTGGGTCAACGAACCTATTTTAAACTTTAATAATGTCATGAATTGGATAAATAACGTTTTCGCACGTTGATTCGATTGTTGATACTATTCGACAAGGTTTGCACTCTTCTTCCGAAGAAATTTTTAAACTTTTTTGTATTAGCGGGTCTATTTGGCCCTCTGTACTAACAATACTAAGTTTGATCAAATATTCTTTCGAGTAATATAATATTTATAGCAACAAGAACTTAAATAGTAATTTGACAAGAAAAATTTTAAAGCTCATTTTGTGTAAAGATCTTTTAGAAATTCGGTTAAGAAAATCTTTTTCGAAAACTTGTTTTAGAATTCTGAAAATCGAACATCTGGTCGTCCTTACTATATGAGTTGGTTGTTGTTCTATTCAACCGCAACAAGATACCTAATCAAGGAAACGACCATATAAGATTTATCCACTCCAATATCTCATCTGCTTTTTATTGAATCCAATTCGCCTTCACTAGCCATCGAAAATGTCATTTATCGTTGCATACCATTTTATTCGTAACTCTAACTCTGATGTTGACATCCGACACTATCTTTGATACTTTCATCGTTGTCCTTGATGTCGTAGTTACGACCGATTGACGCAACTCGACATTCTGTCCGTACATAGGGTTGTGTCTTCTTGTTAATCTTCAGTATATCCCATAGGGTAGGTATCGTTCCCTATGCGGCGCCCGGAAAGTGCTAAAAAGCTCTTTGTCACAGTGGTGCCTTTAAACTTGCAACGTTAGCTCTTCATTAGCTTCAATCAACGTATTGCCTCCATCTTGGAGCTTAACCGATTACGCAATTCTAAGTTAGCTCATATTAAAACTTTCCTGTCTTCCCAAAATTCTCACAGAATTCAATCGCATTTTCCTTTAAGATCATATGAAAAGTAGGGTAACTTACCCAATCTCCGTCAGCTGTCGATTCCTCACAACTAGAGGATCTAGGAACTCAATATATCTATAGTGTTAATATATTCACCTCTTACTTCTCTTAACAATGTCCTGTCTTACTAATCCATATCGGATCTGCTATTCTTAATGCACACTCAAATCAAACTCAAAATTAGTATACCTAAGATATTTCTTAAACCACATGTCAATCCTATCTTACTTTCACCTATTCTTATTTCAGGGACCAATAACCTGTAGCTCTGATACCAAATGTGACACCCCCAAATCCGGGGTTAGGATTGGGTGTCACTATACAAATATAAACATGTATATTAAACAAAATATGCAGACAACCCCTCATTATTCAGGATCGCTTACAGGTTATGGTATGAAACAAAAATCTATCCTTCAAAAATTACAGTAACTAAATACAATTCTATTACCTCTTTACTAACTTCCTTGTTTTATTTTCTCTGACACCTCCAATTTCTTCATCTGGGAGCTATTCACTTTTTTTCCTCATTTGATACTGAAAGAAATAAGAGTTCACAAAGCAAGAGTGAGCCAAAAATGCCCAGCAAGTATCGTAAATGGTTTCCAGGTATCAGATCAAAGAAACTCCTAGAAACGATGGTTGAATGAGTTCAAAACATCTTTATACATATTTAAAACAGCTGAGCGAACAAAATGTCGGCCCTCATTGGCCTTTAATCATAAATCACATTTTTCTATAAAAGAATAGTGAACGTTTCAATGTTTCATCCTTTTGAATCAAATCTTTGTTTGATTTTGTAATTATGAACTATTCAGGAAGGAAGGCCGTTAATGGTTATCAATAATAAATTAGACTGGACACTAGAAACCAACATATGCACTATAACCTGCTGATCAGTCAGGATATAGTGCGGATCTATACCCAACTGCATAGACCCAACCAACATATGGGGTACCCAGGCAACTATGGCCTAATAATCAAGGGACCAGCCATCTCTGGCCCTTGGGGTCTAGCTCATCACTGGCCCTCATAGTAACCATCCAGTCCGTCGAGTATTTTAATGTTAAATCATTTTGATTTCAAAACATCCCGCTTCAGGGTTTGCAAATAACCCGAACGAATGGGTACTTGCTTAAGAGACCAATAGATAATCAAGGAACAAGATCAAAAAGGTACTTGCATAAATAAGAGTAATTGCAGCGAAATATAAAAATATTTAACTATTCTGAACTTAGAATAGGAACGAAGAAATATTTACAGTATTTTAGGAGAAAGGTTAGGAATACTTGCCTCAATTGATAATCCTCTGATCTTTAACTAGCTGCCATATCACTCAGTCATGTTGCATCTGTATTTCCCTTGACAGGCTACTTGACCTTTCTTATCATTTACCCTCTTAGGTTTATCTTTATTCTGAATCTACTCGTTTGATTACTACACGCAATCAGGCTTTACTTTTACAATCTCTGGCTAGCCTTGAATGCTTCACACTATGTGTATCAATCATAAAAGATACCATTCATTTAACTAACAATATATAATTATCTAGTCTATACGCTTATCCTTATCGTCTACCTGTCCGATAATAACAGATAAAGATCATCTTTAATCATATAAAGTTTAGTCGACACATAGACTCATAATTCACATAATACACATACACACAAGGCATGTATCACATATTTCATATAACATATAGTCACATAATTCATGTAGTACATGAGCTGAATCATCAAAAGATAGGCCTCGATACGTTTAGAATTGAAATCGGGTCAAAAGAGTATTTTATTGATTAATAATCGACTCAGAATGATTCATAAAACAAACGACCTTTAGATACAAAAGAATTTAGGTCTCAAAAATATTTTTAATAGAAGCAAATTATTTTTCTGAGTCTAGAGGCGTTCGTTTCGTATTAAACGGACGAACGGTTGATTTATTATAAATTTTTGAACATTTTTTGGAATTAAAATGGGTCTCCAAATCATTTTATAATAAAATAATAGGGTTCGAACACCCTAATATAACTTTAAAATTATTTTATAATAATTATCGTGCCTTAAAAATAATTTAAAATAATATTTTAAAGCTCGAAACTATTTTCCGAAATTTTTAAATTAAAAGAAATAATTAAATCTGATTAAATAATCAATTAAAATTAATTAATAACTAATTAAATCAATCAATCAATTAATATTAATATTAATTGGTCAATTAAATAATTAATTATGAACTATAATTAATTAATTAATTAATTAAGATTTCTTTTTGAAATAAAAATAATTTTCAGAATTAATATAATAAATTTTGGTATATAAAAAAATTGAATTTTGGAAATGAAAGAATGAATTTTGAATTATTTTCAAATAGAAGTTTTCCAGAAATAGTTTTTATAGATTACAATGGAATTAAAATGGATTGAAACTGGGTCGGACATTCAGAGAAACGGGTCATGAGGAACCCAATCGGATCCCCCAAGAACAACCAACCGGAAAAACGGAGAAGACGACCGGAAAAACATCCGGCCACCGTCTACCCGATTCGACGACTTCCCCGAGGTTAAAACAGCGTCAATTTCCCCCAGTTTTTCACCCAAACCTGTTCTAAATCCTTCCCCAAGCTCAAAAACAACCTTAACAACAGTCGATTGCTTAATCATGAAAACCGATCTAAACTCAAAGCTTTCTCTAAGCTTTTCCGGCAATATATCGAAATAATTGATTCCTCAATCCAAACAACACGTTTTATATACAGAATCGAAGTTCAGGAATCGTGTAATCTATTTATATCAATCAATTCCATAACAAGAACATCTAAAATCCGTAAGAATCGAAACAAAAATGAAATAAACAAAAAAAAACAAAAATACTGTTTCACCGAATCAGAAATCGTCTGATACTAATAAGTACATGAATCGATTGTAAATCATGTTAGGAAGCTTTTCCAATCATCAAATTCAATCAATAACCCTCAGAGCAAAAAGCCCCAAATTCCAACTCAAGAACACCAAGAACCCTAATTTCGAATTTTCAGAAAATCAAACCTTAATTACTATATGTTATCGAACTCTATTTTTGAAGTATAATATATGAAATTGACCAGAAAAACATGCTCTACAACATGAAATCATCAAAATAATCAGATAATCATGTTTGCAAATATTCATATTTTATATCATATATTCGAATTAATACAATTAAATAAGAAAATCACCTTGATTTCTGCACAAAAATGGTTGATTAATTCGAAAAGAACTTTTCGAGAGCTTCAATTTGATATATTCCACGCTTGAATCGGATTTTGATAACGCCTTCGTTTGTGCGTTTGATTTTCAAGAACGTAGCATTTTTTAGGGTTTCTCTGTATTTTTATCAGTTTTAACTGACTGATTATGATTATACGAATAAAATAAAATAACAATTAGGCTATTTATATTTATGGAATATTGGTTCATTTTGGATCGTATTGGATCGATAAATTAGTTACTTAACCGCTAAGTAACTGCAAAAATGATCCGATTTGGTACCCGTATTGGATAATTATTCCAACCGGGCTTCTTATAAAACACTTTATATGAAAATAATGTAATATTACCCCATCTTTTGAGAATACGGGTTTTGTTGATTTATCGAAATGATTATCGCATCGAAAGTTTTGCGCCGGGACGCGTACGGGTCAAACTGTAATCCGGATCGAAAAAGTTAAAACACGAAAAATGTCTGGAATTACCAGATTATGTTAGGAAGGAGTTTTCGGAAGAGTTTCGGGTTGTAAAAATATAAAAATGGTTGAAGTTAGACGATTCCCGTCTTTATAAAATAGTTTCGTTATTATTTAGAAAATAATTAATAAATTCATAAATCATTATAAAATCATATAACATTCCAAAAATTACCAGTAGAATATCACAACCATCTATATTTTATTCTCGGCATCATAAAATTAATATATTCACATTTATCATATATATAAACATCCAAATATCAACACCACTCATCAGATAATTCATCAAAATCACATAATACTCACATAATGATTATTTATTGATAAAAATAATTACACGATATTTCCTGGATGTTATAGATGTTGTCTCCAAAGGTCACCAATGGGCCAACTTTCACCTCAAACAATGATAGAAGGGATTTATCACATGTCATATGCCTGGAACATCCATTATCTATGATCCAGATGACTTTCTTCACTTTGCCCTGCACACAATGAGTTTTACGTGTGTTTAGCAACCCAAGCAGTGTTGGGTACTTTCTTCTTGTTAACTGATTTAGCAGAATTAGAATGAGTAGTTTCAGATAAAATAGTGTTCAATGACTGTTGTGCATTTTCCTTTTCTGTTGTAGACCCAATTTTTGTTTCCTTGAGGTCTACTCTCAGTTTGTGGCAACTCTTCATTACTTTCAAGTTGCAAGGAATGCGGTCAAACTTGTCACAGAATGAATAAGGATCATTTGCTTCATTGTATTTGCATGCTTCCTCAGTTGGCTTGTTAGCTGCCTTTTTACAAAGGCGAGTTAGGTGATTCACAGAGCCACATTTTTCACATTTCTTTTTTGGAGCATCTGCAACATAAGCAAAATTGTTTCTTTTATATATCCCTATTTCCCATTTCTATTTTTCTTTTTCTTTCTTACATCTGCAGTTTTGGTTTCTTTAACAGGTTTCTTTGAACTTTGTTTGTCCATGAGTTTCTCTTCAGTATTGGAAGACTGAGTTGATTCTTCAGTTTTCTTCTCTTTGTCCTCATCAGCAATTTCTTTCTTGATAATCAATTCTTCTTCACTGAAGTTGACTTCACATACTTTGAATATAGGTGCATTAACCTTTTTCAAAAAGGTTGGAGCATTTTCAGTTTTCTTTGCTTTCCCTTTGTCACCTACAGTCTTCTTTTTTATCATTCATAGCATCATAGTCAAGGCCAATAGCAATATTTGCACATGGCTTATTTTTCTCATGGTACTGTCCGACCAGTTCAGATGTATTTCTGAAAGATTTCAGCTTCTCCCTTAGCACTGCTTCAATTTCATTTGCACACTTGAGCTTGTTCTTTAGATATGCATTTTCTTATTTTAAAGCTTCAAGCTCCACCAACAACAATTCAGTTTCTTGCTTCTCACTTTCAAGCTTCTCATTTATCTTTGTTAATCTGTTAACTTCTTCATTAGAAGCAACCATGCTTGTGTGGATGTGAAACATTTTTCTGCTCATATTTTCTATAGTTTCCTTATATTGATTCACATTTAAATAAATTATGGTAAGAGTTAGTACATGTGATTTAGATGAGGATGATTCTCATCGCTCCAAGGCCATGAGTGCATAGTTTCCAAATTCTTCATCTTCATCATTTTCAGAGTCATCTCAACTTTTACCTTCTGCAATATAAGTTTTACTTTGATGTTTCTTCAAAAGAGCTTCATAATTAGCTTCAAGTTCAAGATAAGTTTTATCCTTCTTTGCTTTCTTAGGTTTCCTGCATTCTGTAGCAAAATGACCCAACTCATCATAGTTGAAGCACCTTATCTTAGAGCTGTCAACAGATCCAGTTTTGTAGCCAGTTTTGCTTTCAGAAGTGTACTTCCCTTTTCCTTTCCAGCTGTTGTCTTTGTTGAAAGACCGTCCTTTACCCTTGAAGTATCTTGGCTTCTTTACTCTAATGTTAGAGAATTTTCTAGCCAGATAGGCCATTGACTGATCTAGTTCATCCAGTTCATCAAGAGTGTAGAACTCATCTTCTTCCAGTTCCAGAATAACTTGTTCCTGTGTCATTTGTTCTTTGCTCACTTGTTGAGGCAACTACAGTTTGAGATCTTGGCTCATAAGTTGATGTTTGGCTCTCATTGACAATTAAAGCACTTGAGCCATCTACAACATGTCATTGGCCAGATCTCAATGATTTCCTTTGAATCATTTCTAGTTTATATGTTTTGAGAATTCCATATAGAACTTCCAGTGTTATTCTGCTCAAGTCTCTTCATTCCCTGATTGCTGAGATTTTCTGCTCTAAATGATCAGGGAGAGTAAGCATGAACTTTAGGTTCACTTCTTCAGCTTTATAATATTTGTCATGAAGTTGCAAGTCATTTATCAGCTTATTGAATCTTTCAAACACATCAGTAATGCTTTCCTTTCGCTTTGCCATACAACCCTCATACCGTGAAATCGGTATTCTTCTTTGGTTTGACCTAACTTCTTCAATTCCCTCACACAATATCTCTATCTTTTCCCAGATCTGTTTTGCAGTGTCACAGTTGATAATGTTGTTATACATTATATTGTCAAAGTGACTCAATTAAGATTAACTGCAAGCCATTATCCAGGGAGACTTTCTCTTTCTCAGGCTCAGAGTATTCTGCAGGGTCCTTGGGAGCATAATGAGTTGGAATAACCATATCTCCATCTGTAGATTCCTCAACTCTAACCATAGGAGTGAAGGGCCCATTCTTGAGGATCTGAATGTAGGGTGAATTGGCCATCCTGGTAAATAGCATCATTTTCTTTTTCCAAAGAGTGTAGTTAGCTTGTCAAAGGTAGGAATTTTGATGCTACTGATTTTCTGTGTATTCATTCTTCCAAGATCTTGAATCTGTTTACTTTCAGATTTTGCTCTGATACCACTTATTAGGAAATGAATAACACATGAAGGGGGGTGAATGTGTTTTACTGTTTTTGAGCTTTTATTGAATATTTTTGGTTGAACAAAGTAAATTTAATCTTGTAGAGACGATGTGTTAATGCAGTAAATAAACATGCAATAAATAAGAACACAATCTTTTCAAAACTCACTTATTTTTTATATTAAAAATCAAGAATGTTTTGCTACAAAATTTTTAGGCTCTTTGTTTAAAGAGCTTAGCTTCTTCTTGAGAGAGTTACAAGATTTCTCTCTAAATTGTTACTACTGACTGAAGGACCAGTGTTAACTTTATAATTCAGTTAACTGCTGGTTTACACAGTGTACAATAAGATATGCTATTAGCTTTTCTAAACTGTCACTCAGTCCTGTTGCATCTGTATTTCCCTTGACAGGCTACTTGACCTTTCTTATCATTTACCCTCTTAGGTTTATCTTTATTCTGAATCTACTCGTTTGATTACTACACGCAATCAGGCTTTACTTTTACAATCTCTGGCTAGCCTTGAATGCTTCACACTATGTGTATCAATCATAAAAGATACCATTCAATTAACTAACAATATATAATTGTCTAGTCTATACGCTTATCCTTATCGTCTACCTGCCCGATAATAACAGATAAAGATCATCTTTAATCATATAAAGTTTAGTCGACACATAGACTCATAATTCACATAACACACATACACACAAGGCATGTATCACATATTTCATATAACATATAGTCACATAATTCATGTAGTACATGAGCTGAATCATCAAAAGATAGGCCTCGATACGTTTAGGATTGAAATCGGGTCAAAAGAGTATTTTATTGATTAATAATCGACTCAGAATGATTCATAAAACAAACGACCTTTAGATACAAAAGAATTTAGGTCTCAAAAATATTTTTAATAGAAGTAAATTATTTTTCTGAGTCTAGAGGCGTTTGTTTCGTATTAAACGGACGAACGGTTGATTTATTATGAATTTTTGAACATTTTTTGGAATTAAAATGGGTCTCCAAATCATTTTATAATAAAATAATAGGGTTCGAACACCCTAATATAACTTTAAAATTATTTTATAATAATTATCGTGCCTTAAAAATAATTTAAAATAATATTTTAAAGCTCGAAACTATTTTCCGAAATTTTTAAATTAAAAGAAATAATTAAATCTGATTAAATAATCAATTAAAATTAATTAATAACTAATTAAATCAATCAATCAATTAATATTAATATTAATTGGTCAATTAAATAATTAATTATGAACTATAATTAATTAATTAATTAATTAAGATTTCTTTTTGAAATAAAAATAATTTTCAGAATTAATATAATGAATTTTGGTATATAAAAAAATTGAATTTTGGAAATGAAAGAATGAATTTTGAATTATTTTCAAATAGAAGTTTTCCAGAAATAGTTTTTATAGATTACAATGGAATTAAAATGGATTGAAATTGGGTCGGACATTCAGAGAAACGGGTCATGAGGAACCCAATCGGATCCCCCAAGAACAACCAACCGGAAAAACGGAGAAGACGACCGGAAAAACATCCGGCCACCGTCTACCCGATTCGACGACTTCCCCGAGGTTAAAACAGCGTCAATTTCCCCCAGTTTTTCACCCGAACCTGTTCTAAATCCTTCCCCAAGCTCAAAAACAACCTTAACAACAGTCGATTGCTTAATCATGAAAACCGATCTAAACTCGAAGCTTTCTCTAAGCTTTTCCGGCAATATATCGAAATAATTGATTCCTCAATCCAAACAACACGTTTTATATACAAAATCGAAGTTCAGGAATCGTGTAATCTATTTATATCAATCAATTCCATAACAAGAACATCTAAAATCCGTAAGAATCGAAACAAAAATGAAATAAACAAAAAAAACAAAAATACTGTTTCACCGAATCAGAAATCGTCTGATACTAATAAGTACATGAATCGATTGTAAATCATGTTAGGAAGCTTTTCCAATCATCAAATTCAATCAATAACCCTCAGAGCAAAAAGCCCCAAATTCCAACTCAAGAACACCAAGAACCCTAATTTCGAATTTTCAGAAAATCAAACCTTAATTACTATATGTTATCGAACTCTATTTTTGAAGTATAATATATGAAATTGACCAGAAAAACATGCTCTACAACATGAAATCATCAAAATAATCAGATAATCATGTTTGCAAATATTCATATTTTATATCATATATATTCGAATTAAAACAATTAAATAAGAAAATCACCTTGATTTCTGCACAAAAATGGTTGATTAATTCGAAAAGAACTTTTCGAGAGCTTCGATTTGATATATTGCACGCTTGAATCGGATTTTGATAACGTCTTCGTTTGTGCGTTTGATTTTCAAGAACGTAGCATTTTTTAGGGTTTCTCTGTATTTTTATCAGTTTTAACTGACTGATTATGATTATACGAATAAAATAAAATAACAATTAGGCTATTTATATTTATGAAATATTGGTTCATTTTGGATCGTATTGGATCGATAAATTAGTTACTTAGCCGCTAAGTAACTGCAAAAATGATCCGATTTGGTACCCGTATTGGATAATTATTCCAACCGGGCTTCTTATAAAACACTTTATATGAAAATAATGTAATATTACCCCATCTTTTGAGAATACGGGTTTTGTTGATTTATCAAAATGATTATCGCATCGAAAGTTTTGCGCCGGGACGCGTACGGGTCAAACTGTAATCCGGATCGAAAAAGTTAAAACACGAAAAATGTCTGGAATTACCAGATTATGTTAGGAAGGAGTTTTCGGAAGAGTTTCGGGTTGTAAAAATATAAAAATGGTTGAAGTTGGACGATTCCCGTCTTTATAAAATAGTTTCGTTATTATTTAGAAAATAATTAATAAATTCATAAATCATTATAAAATCATATAACATTCCAAAAATTACCAGTAGAATATCATAACCATTTATATTTTATTCTCGGCATCATAAAATTAATATATTCACATTTTATCATATATATAAACATCCAAATATCAACACCACTCATCAGATAATTCATCAAAATCACATAATACTCACATAATGATTATTTATTGATAAAAATAATTACACGATATTTCCTGGATGTTATAGATGTTGTCTCCAAAGGTCACCAATGGGCCAACTTTCACCTCAAACAATGATAGAAGGGATTTATCACATGTCATATGCCTGGAACATCCATTATCTATGATCCAGATGACTTTCTTCACTTTGCCCTGCACACAATGAGTTTTACGTGTGTTTAGCAACCCAAGCAGTGTTGGGTACTTTCTTCTTGTTAACTGATTTAGCAGAATTAGAATGAGTAGTTTCAGATAAAATAGTGTTCAATGACTTTTGTGCATTTTCCTTTTCTGTTGTAGACCCAATTTTTGTTTCCTTGAGGTCTACTCTCAGTTTGTGGCAACTCTTCATTACTTTCAAGTTGCAAGGAATGCGGTCAAACTTGTCACAGAATGAATAAGGATCATTTGCTTCATTGTATTTGCAGGCTTCCTCAGTTGGCTTGTTAGCTGCCTTTTTACAAAGGCGAGTTAGGTGATTCACAGAGCCACATTTTTCACATTTCTTTCTTGGAGCATCTGCAACATAAGCAAAATTGTTTCTTTTATATATCCCTATTTCCCATTTCTATTTTTCTTTTTCTTTCTTACATCTGCAGTTTTGGTTTCTTTAACAGGTTTCTTTGAACTTTGTTTGTCCATGAGCTTCTCTTCAGTATTGGAAGACTGAGTTGATTCTTCAGTTTTCTTCTCTTTGTCCTCATCAGCAATTTCTTTCTTGATAATCAATTCTTCTTCACTGAAGTTGACTTCACATACTTTGAATATAGGTGCATTAACCTTTTTCAAAAAGTTTGGAGCATTTTCAGTTTTCTTTGCTTTCCCTTTGTCACCTACAGTCTTCTTTTTTATCATTCATAGCATCATAGTCAAGGCCAATAGCAATATTTGCACATGGCTTATTTTTCTCATGGTACTGTCCGACCAGTTCAGATGTATTTCTGAAAGATTTCAGCTTCTCCCTTAGCATTGCTTCAATTTCATTTGCACACTTGAGCTTGTTCTTTAGATATGCATTTTCTTATTTTAAAGCTTCAAGCTCCACCAACAACAATTCAGTTTCTTGCTTCTCACTTTCAAGCTTCTCATTTATCTTTGTTAATCTGTTAACTTCTTCATTAGAAGCAACCATGCTTGTGTGGATGTGAAACATTTTTCTGCTCATATTTTCTATAGTTTCCTTATATTGATTCACATTTAAATAAATTATGGTAAGAGTTGGTACATGTGATTTAGATGAGGATGATTCTCATCGCTCCAAGGCCATGAGTGCATAGTTTCCAAATTCTTCATCTTCATCATTTTCAGAGTCATCTCAACTTTTACCTTCTGCAATATAAGTTTTACTTTGATGTTTCTTCAAAAGAGCTTCATAATTAGCTTCAAGTTCAAGATAAGTTTTATCCTTCTTTGCTTTCTTAGGTTTCCTGCATTCTGTAGCAAAATGACCCAACTCATCATAGTTGAAGCACCTTATCTTAGATCTGTCAACAGATCCAGTTTTGTAGCCAGTTTTGCTTTCAGAAGTGTACTTCCCTTTTCCTTTCCAGCTGTTGTCTTTGTTGAAAGACCGTCCTTTACCCTTGAAGTATCTTGGCTTCTTTACTCTAATGTTAGAGAATTTTCTAGCCAGATAGGCCATTGACTGATCTAGTTCATCCAGTTCATCAAGAGTGTAGAACTCATCTTCTTCCAGTTCCAGAATAACTTGTTCCTGTGTCATTTGTTCTTTGCTCACTTGTTGAGGCAACTATAGTTTGAGATCTTGGCTCATAAGTTGATGTTTGGCTCTCATTGACAATTAAAGCACTTGAGCCATCTACAACATGTCCTTGGCCAGATCTCAATGATTTCCTTTGAATCATTTCTAGTTTATATGTTTTCAGAATTCCATATAGAACTTCCAGTGTTATTCTGCTCAAGTCTCTTCATTCCCTGATTGCTGAGATTTTCTGCTCTAAATGATCAGGGAGAGTAAGCATGAACTTTAGGTTCACTTCTTCAGCTTTATAATATTTGTCATGAAGTTGCAAGTCATTTATCAGCTTATTGAATCTTTCAAACACATCAGTAATGCTTTCCTTTCGCTTTGCCATACAACCCTCATACCGTGAAATCGGTATTCTTCTTTGGTTTGACCTAACTTCTTCAATTCCCTCACACAATATCTCTATCTTTTCCCAGATCTGTTTTGCAGTGTCACAGTTGACAATGTTTTTATACATTATATTGTCAAAGTGACTCAATTAAGATTAACTGCAAGCCATTATCCAGGGAGACTTTCTCTTTCTCAGGCTCAGAGTATTCTGCAGGGTCCTTGGGAGCATAATGAGTTGGAATAACCATATCTCCATCTGTAGATTCCTCAACTCTAATCATAGGAGTGAAGGGCCCATTCTTGAGGATCTGAATGTAGGGTGAATTGGCCATCCTGGTAAATAGCATCATTTTCTTTTTCCAAAGAGTGTAGTTAGCTTGTCAAAGGTAGGAATTTTGATGCTACTGATTTTCTGTGTATTCATTCTTCCAAGATCTTGAATCTGTTTACTTTCAGATTTTGCTCTGATACCACTTGTTAGGAAATGAATAACACACTGAAGGGGGGTGAATGTGTTTTACTGTTTTTGAGCTTTTATTGAATATTTTTGGTTGAACAAAGTAAATTTAATCTTGTAGAGACGATGTGTTAATGCAGTAAATAAACATGCAATAAATAAGAACACAATCTTTTCAAAACTCACTTATTTTTTATATTAAAAATCAAGAATGTTTTGCTACAAAATTTTTAGGCTCTTTGTTTAAAGAGCTTAGCTTCTTCTTGAGAGAGTTACAAGATTTCTCTCTAAATTGTTACTACTGACTGAAGGACCAGTGTTAACTTTATAATTCAGTTAACTGCTGGTTTACACAGTGTATAATAAGATATGCTATTAGCTTTTCTAAACTGTCACTTGTCATTTCTATTTATAGAAAAGTAGATCTTCCATTTCTGGCTTAACATATCTTTAACATCCTGTGATTATCTTGATCTTCCTTCGTCAGTTAATCTTCACCACTAATCTTGCACGTTCTTTAAGCTATGTTTTGTAGACTTGTCAATCCAGCTGGTTGGATTGTTTGTTGATTATTTATCTTGAATATTGAACTGGTCTGTGATTTTGTACTTTGAGAATTTCACTCGAGATCTCCAATTAGGCATATAGAGATCTTAACATCTCGATAAGTATAATGATTTATTGAGATCTCTAACACTCTAGTGAATTTGACTTATAGAGGTCTCTGAGTTCTCGAATGAAACTTTGGCTTGTCGAGATCTCTCAGCATCATGTCTTTACTTTGACTTGTCGATAACTTAGATTTCTCTAGTGAATTTTGACTTATCGATATCTCTAAGTTCTCTAGTGAACTTTGACTTATCGATAACTCAGAATTCTCTAATGAATGTATACTTGTCGATAACTCTGAGTTCTGTAGTGAAGAAATGACTTGTCGATATCTCCAACCTTCATGTCTTCTTGACTTGTCGATATCTCTCTGAGTTCTCTAGTAGCTTTCCTGACTTCTCGATAAGTCATTTGGAGTTTCGAATGACTTCTCTATAACACTAAATCTGTGACTTGTAGAGACCTTGACTTAGAGTATTTTTAACCAAACAGATTTATTCAACTCCAAGCTTCTTCAAAATTCTTCTGAGGCATGATCACCTTGATCTTCTTCCAGATAGAATCCTTAGGCTTGATACTGTTTCAGGAAAAAGACTCCAGTCCGCTCCTTTGCATTTTTACAGATTTTAAATGTTACAAGTACAAAATACAAATTAAGATAACAATACAACTTACTTAGGGTTGACAAATTGTCTTAGTCTTATTAAGGTACAGGCATGTTTTATACAACAGACAATAATAATGCATTAAGACTGGTGTGTTTGTCGACTGATGATCACATCTCATTGATCATAGGTATAGTGATACTAAAGTCAAAAACACAAGTAGATATATATGTACATGGTCTACGACAGACCCAATATGAGATTCTACATGTCTGTTATGTCATAAGTAATTCTCACAGTGATAATAATGTAATAGTCCTTAGACCTGAAGTCATTATATTTCTATACGAGAATTAATATACATTGATTCTATTAAAAGTTATCCTTGACCGGGTAATGATAAAATTGGACATTGGGTATATTATGAATCGTATGAGAAATATGAATGATCTCGATGGGATTTAACCCTCCTATATTAGGAGTGATATTATTGGCCTCTTGTGTGAGCTAGATTATGAAATGCATGGCCACACTCAAATGTTGATTTGATACGATAGTCTACTCATTGATCAAGGAAACCTGGATTAAACATTGATGAGGATGACACATTACATGCCTCTAATTTAATCTATAATATTTAGTTAAAGGGACTATATTACATTGTACATTATTCACGAAAGGTTAAATCGATCACCGATTCAATTATTATTACTTGGGTAACAATGATGTATTACTAGATGCCGCTCATTGTTTACGATTTTTAATTAAACTTAAAATTTGTTGCCAACGTAATAATAACCTATAGGGTCACACACAAAGAATGTTTGAAGGATTATTTAATTTAATTTGGATTTAATTATATTAAAGTAATTCTAATTATTTATAATATTAATTAAGTATGACTTAATTAATTAGATAAATATTGATATTCAAATTTATTAATATTAATTATAAAATTCATTTGTTAAATAATTAAGTGTAACTTAATTATTATACAAATAGGAATTTCGAATTAATAATAACTCCTAATTAGTTAAGAGTTATAATTCTTATTATACTCTCTATATAATATCTCTTGTATGGCTGATTTTGTAAGTAAGACTTAAAAAAAAACCTAGCCACCAAGGGAGAAGAGAGAGCAAGAAAAAACGAGTTTATGCTAGTACACATTCAATCCTTGCGTTCAAGCATTCGTGTGGATACCGATAGAGCGTAGATCGCGAGAGCGGGATGCGTGGTGATTGAACAAGCTTTGGATCTCCATTAGTCAACCAATTTGTAAAGCTTCTTAAGGTAAACAATTTGATCTACGAATTAAATATATTTTTGGCATGGATCCTGCGGTGGGTTTCGAAAATTCTTATTTTTCACATTTTTAATTACTGTTTCCGTTGTGTTTATGTGCTCGAAACCCTTCAATGACATCAGAGCTACTTGCAAAAAGTGTTTAATTCGTTTATGTGTTTACTGGTTTAATGATGATAACATGTATACAATATTCCATGACTGTTATGTATGCGATTTTGTATGTTTTATATGTTGTTATGTTGATATATGCGTATGTATATATATGTTTTGAATATATGATATTCATGAGAGTTGTATAATCACATGATGATAATATAATCTGTATATATACCGATATATACATGTTTTGTGTTTGTTCTTATTATAAGAATCGTATTTGATACGATTCTAAATCGGATGCAGCGGATTTGCCGAAATATAGGTCTGATGTTCGATTTTGGCGGACGAATACGCTATTTCATATGGAATCGAGCGTCTAAATGTAACAGATAGCTAAATCTATTATCGACTGATCTGTAAGGTGATTGACGTCGTTTAGGCCCTGAAATCTGCGATTTAATGTTATCAGATTTAATTTCGAATTTTCTGATTTTTTTTTAATATTTGGTTTTTATGATTAGATCATGATGGGTATGATATGTTAAGATCAGATTATGTGTTTTAACATGTAATTTTGTGCTAATTGATCATGTTGGATGGTTATGGCTTATGACCTTAGGTTTATGGTTTTGGTTTTTCAAATACGGCTTGCATGTCGTTTAATCTTGTAATTATTAAATCTCGAATATAACTCGAGTTCTTCTTGTAAGTTCATTAGATTAGTTTTCATATTTCATTCTTGTAATGTACATGAAGACATGAAGATTTGAAGATCAAGGGTAATCCCACATGGAGGCCATCCAAGGAAAAAATACAAGAAAGAAGACATGTAATAGTTAGCCTGTATTTATTTTCCACCTTAGATTGACCTAGATCTTTATCATTAGCTTGATAAAGATCACATAGGATGAAGCCATAACCAACCACGTTTATTTATTGCACTTTACATATATATGCGCATGTGATGAATGTATGTGTAGAGTAGTTTATAAAGATGCATGCTTAATTAGATTAAGGATGTATGTATTAGATATGACACTCATGCCATGCTTGCTAAACAAGATAAAATCTGTAACGACTAAAGATTTTAAAATGAACAAACGATTATGAGATTCTCGTGTTTATGAATTATGGAATAAAATACAAATTTTCTTTATTTCTGATATGGGGCGATTTTGTCAAAAGCGAGTTCATTGAACTTGTAAGGTTGTGGGTTTTAAGCGAGACCGTTGTGACTCCCTCACTTCCTGGAAATCAAACAATTGACGAATATTGATTTAAAGTATTTTATTCAAGAAAAAATTAGGAATCTCTTTATGATGGGATCATGATCGTTGTAAAATTAACAAAACCCTAAATTTAATATTAAGTTGATTAGATGCCTTCCAATTAGTCCAATGCGTTAACCCCTAGATCGATAAGGAGTGGGTTTGCCAAAGTTAAGTACTCCTATCTATCGTGGGGGATGTGTTGAAGTATATTGATACTTTTTGACTATTGGGTTTGACTTAACTAAGTTACCATAATAGGATTGTGAACTTATAGGCATAGAGTTTGGCGAGATTTATTAGATAAATATGAACAAATGTTGTTCCACCAAGCTATCCAAAAGTTATATAATTGATATAATTGACAAATGTTGTCTACCTAAATAATCATGTTTTAAGAGAAAAGCCAAAGCTGACATAACGCATGGTGAAATATGGATCTTGGCTCACTAGAAAGGATATAGAAGATATTATTTCTGAATTAATAGATAGGGCTATTGATTTGATAAAAATAGTGGGAGATATATATTGTGAATATATATATGAAAAATCACTTGAACATAATTTAATGATCATCTATAGACTAAGTCATTTTATGCATTTTAATATTGTAGATATCAAATGACAAATAACACAAATAAATTCTCTAAGTAATAGTCCTTGAGAATGACAAGTTGACATGAAATAATTTCCTCAATTGACATGGGAACATGGGGATTGTCCTCAGATTCAAGGATGTCACTCAAACCCCTCGCTTATTTCTTCTAGCTTAGAATGAAATATGTGCTGAACAAAATGCTTACCAGAAGCAAATTTATTATGCAACTGTTGTTTCATGTCCCATGCTTGTAATTATGAGTGCTGAGCTTTAGAAGCAACAAGAGCATAATGATGCTTATGATATGATTGAGAACATTCAAAGGATGTTTGAAGGATAGACTCGTCAGAAAGATTTGACAATAATAAGGCACCATACTTTTGCATTAATGAGAGAATGATATCCGGTTGGACCACATGTTCTAAAGATGATAGGTATATGTACCTTGATATTTTGGGTTTCAAGAATAGTCTAAAGACTCATCTTGATTTGATCAAACAATCTTTGAACAACTTCTATTCTTAGTTTGTTAAGAATAAAAAAGAATGAGATAGATAGAACACTCACTGATTTGTTAAGCATGTTTAGAACTGCTGAAGATAACACGGTAAAGGCATGAATTACGTCCATATTGATGGCGTACACATGGAATGCAAATGGGATTGAAAGTGTACAGGAAAGGTGAAGATTTGATCTTATTTGATGCCAAACCAAAGTCCAATCCCAAAGGGCTTTTGAAGCCTGATAGTGGTGTTGCTAAAGGAGATGATTGTCACTTCTGTTGAAATAACTAGATGATTGAAAGTTGAACTGTCGAGCTTGTTTGGAAGATCTAAAGAAGAAGAATAGCAATGGTCAAGTTTCAGGTATCATATTAGAATTGGAGCAAAAGTTGTTGCTCTAGTTGAAGGATCTCGATACCTAATTTTGCCCATTAGGCGAGATTGAGAACTTGATAAATTGTTTTTACGTGCCTGCCTATAACGGATACATTAAATCAATTTCTTGTCAGGACAAGAAAGGTTTTCATTTTAGTTAAATAAACAATAGTTGTTTATTCTATTTTAATGATAAGGCTTATAATGTTGCACAATTAGTTAACAATTTATATATTCTAAGATGACTCAAATCAAACATTACCTCTAGCATTGTAATTAAGCCATATTAATGATAAACGCATTTCTGAGTTACATATAGATGGATACTTGGATAAGTTTGATTTCGAATCATACGGAAGATGCGAACTTTGACTCATTGGCAAAATGACTAAAGCTTTTTTTACCTGATCTCATGTGAAAGGGCCACCGCACGATTATGACTTATACATAATGATGTATGTGGTCGAATGTGTATGATGGCAAGGGGTGGCTTTTACTACTTTATAACATTTACTGTTGACTTCAGTAGGTATGGAAATGTATTTCTTATGAAGAACAAATTTGATTCTTTTGAAATGTTCAAAGAATATAAGGTTGAAGTAGAAAAGCAAACATAGTAAAGTATATAAGTTCTCTGATCAGATCGTGGAGGAGAATACTTAAACCTCAAATTCAAGAGTTTCTTGAAGGAGTGTGATATTGTATCACAAGTTACTCCTTCTGAAACACCTCAATAGAATAGAGATTCTGAGAGGAGAAATCGTACCTTGTTGGACATAGTGTGATCGATGATGAGTCAAGCGGATCTTCCATTCGGTTTCTGGGGTTATGCTTTAGAAATGGTTGCATATACATTTAACCAAGTTCCGAATAAAGCGGTTCGAAAATACTCCGTATGAGATATAGAGTGATAAATGTCATAGCATGTCATTTATGAAAATTTGGGGATGTGAAGCATTTGTAAAATGTTTATCCTCTGACAAGCTTGTACCAAAATTAGATAGATGCTATTTTGTGGGATACCCAAGTGAGACTAAGGTATAGTTTTTATAATCCTTTAGAGAACAAAGTGTTTGTTGCTTGGGCCGCTGTATTTCTGGAGGGAGAACTAATTTCTAAGAAAATCAGTGGGAGGACAATACATCTCGATGAAGATCATGAACCACATGATAACATTGAACCAGAGTTGGAATAAGATCAGGATGTACATCAAAATGTTGAAAGTAATGATGTTCAGGAAACACGGGTTATTCGTAGGTCTAGTAGGATTCACCATTAGTCCGGGAGAAATTATGGATTTCTTTTCACTCAAAATGGTGATGTGATGCTTTCGGATAATTATAAAGCCTCCCACCTACCAAGATGCTATGAATCGTTCAGACTCTGAGAGATGGCCAAAGGCCATGAAATCCGAGATGGAATCCATGTATCAAAATAAAGTATTGACTTTAGTTGATCCACTCAAAGCGGTAAAACCTATAGGGTGCAAGTGGGTTTTAAAGTAGAAAATGGACATGGATGGTAAAGTACAGACCTATAAGGTGCGACTAGTGGCAAAAGTTTCAAACAAATTCATGGTATAGACTATGATGAGACTTTTTCACCAGTTGCTATGGTCAAGTCCATCAGGATTTTGTTAGCAATAGTTGCTTACTTTGACTATGAGATTTGGCAAATGGATGTCAAAACTGCTTTCTTATATGGGAGCCTTAAAGAGGATGTATATATGATACAACCTGAGGGTTTTGTCGATACAAAGTTTGCTAAGATAGTTTATAAGTTACTTTTATCTATTTATAGATTGAAGCAAGCCTCAAGGAGAATGAATATTCATTTTGATAAAATGGTCAAAATGTTTGGCTTTATTCAAAATGAAGATGAACCATGTGTTTGCAAGAAGGTTAGTGGGAGCCATGTGACATTTTTTGTATTATATGTAGATGACATATAACAGATATGGAATGACATACCTTCTCTATATGTTGTTAAGACTTGGTTGAGAAATAATTTCTTGATGAAAGACTTAGGCGGTGCTATCTATATATATTCGGGATCAAGATCTATAGAGATAGATTGAAGAGATTAATCGACCTAGTCGGAGTACATACATTGATAAAGTATTACATCATTTTATGATGCAAGAGACAAAAAAAGGATATGTTTCGATGTCTCATGGGATAGTGATCTCAAAAGATAATTGTCCCCTAAATCATTAGATGATAAGGACCGTTTGAGAATGTTCCAGATGTGTCAGTAATTGGATCTATAATATGTACAATGATATGTATTTTGAAAGAGATATGTCCTAAGTCCAATCATGTATGAGGATTTAGGAATAACTTTTATGTAATCTGTTTTGATTTCATTGATATTAATAAAAGGCTTGTTTTGTTTTTATTGCGGGCTCTATCTATTTAAATGTTTAAATAAAATATACCACAGTTTAGAGTAAAGCTTTTTATGGATTGTGATGAGTTCATAATAATGAGACCTAAAATATGATAACTCTAAACTTAAATAGTTCCTGGTCGTAGGATTACTAACTGGTAATTAATAATCCGCAAAGATCGGTACATACTATGCTTGCTTCATTATGAAGGACGTCTGTATACATAGACATTTATGTGGTGACACTATAGCTAGTATGTAGGTGCTTATTATAGAATAAGTTCACTGAACATGACTCACACAGCTGAACAACTGATGGAGTTCACTCACGTGTCAGCAGTTGTTCACATAGTGATAGTTGTACAAGTATCCTTAGACTTGAGGTCATCATAGTCATCTTGTGTACACTGAACTATGCTTTGGTTTAGTTCTTAGTCTCAAGGGACAATTATAAGGGCTCTACTGGGTATAGGAATTTGTACACGAAGATAGTGTATGATCAATAAAGGATCTACCCCTTCCAGTGTAGGAAGAGAATGTTCAATTCTAATCCACTTATGTTAGTTCAGGAATCTCTGGCCAGAGTGAATGAAATTAGAAAGGAGTTTCTAATTTACATTAAATAGAACTAAGCATAGTGAATGGGAAAGCAAGTGATTAAATAAGATAGGCTTGACACAATTTCCAAGCCTTGTATTTAATCGCGACATTGCAAGGTAGAAGGAATTAATTGTACGGTAACTACTCACTGAATAGGTTCTTGGTATTCTAAGCAGTGAATTCGTATTATCCGGATAGTCGCGATATGTTGAGAAGTATCCCTCACGATGTAGAATAAATATGATTAATTAATTAATCATATTTAATGAATTAGAGAATTTATATAAATAATAATAAAATAGTTTTATTATTATTTATTTCTACTACCGGCTTAATATTGAACCTACAAGGTCACACCATAAAAGAGAATGATTTAATGGTGGAGGAATTAATTAATAATGGCTGATAATTATTTATTTATGAAATAAATAATTAATTGGCAAATTTAATAATTGATTAAATGAGATTTAATTGATTATAAATTAATTAAGAAAAGGTTCTTAATATTATTAATTAAGAATTTAATTTTTGGAAATTAAATCAAGAGAGAGAATTATTTCTAAAGTATTTAGAAAAAGGATTAATAATTAAAAGGTGTTTTAATTATTAATGAGAATTGTTATTCCCAGTGGACTAACAATGAAATTTACAGAAGGGGGTTGAATGTAAATCTCAAAACTTTTTCAAGTTTTGAGCAGTTTCTAAGGCTAAGTGTTTTTGAGAACAAGTGTGTGAATTGCTTGAAGCTAATACAGACAGATATATATTCAAACACAAATGTAAAAACACAAAGAACTTAAAAACTTTTCTGGTGGATTTGTTGTTCCACCAGAGATGTGTTATTTCAGAAAATCTGTGATTTAAAGAATTAAATCACAGCTGCTTCCTAGTACAAACTAGATGATTTTCTCTCTGGATATTTCTAAACAGCTCAGGAAAATTCTTATCTAATTACTAGCTGCTACTTGGTTTATATATCACCAAGTTAAGTGAAGACAAAACTGTAAAATACAATTAAAAAGATTCTTCACATATTTCTTCTTCATTTCTCTATCAAATGCAATTTAGGCTTGGCTGTAGATCTTTGAATACTTCCTTGTTTGCATCAGAATGGAAATGCTGCATTTTCTTGATTCCTCATAGAGGCTTCCACATTCCAGTTTGTCTCTGTCAACCCATGTGCCTCTGTCAGCTTGTGAATTGTCACTATCAACTGCTAATGAACTAAGCATCCGTTGAAGCTTTCATCCATTGATGCCTTATCCGTTGAGGCTTTATCCATTGAAGCTTTATCCGTTGATGTATTATCAGTTGAAGTCTTTATCCGTTGAAGCACTCATCTGTTGATGGATATTATCCGTTGAAGCATTAGAGACATCCGTTGAAGCTCTGTTTCTTATCCGTTGAAGGTCTTCAATATCAGTTGATACTTCTTCACTTATACAAAATTACAAGGAATGAAATATTTACAATTAGCCCTCCTATTTGCATATCCACTAGTAGTCAACATGACTGATAATTTCCTACAACATCTAAGAATTACAACTTGAATCAAGAGAATGAAATGTGCTACAATACTAAACTTATTACTAAGTAAAGCTACTCCTTCAACGGATAGCCAAGATGGTCTTATCCGTTGAGGCTACAAACACTAGATTTCTACTTAAGTGTTTTGTATAACTTATCATCAAACCAATACACATATTCCTAACAATCTCCCCCTATTTATGTCTACTAGAACTGTAGGCATAAATTTGGGTTTAGCTTGATGATAACAAAACACTTGACAAATATATAAACTGTAATAAAGCAGAAATTCAAAAGTGCTGCAAAAATGTGTATGCTGAGATGGAATTGGAGAATTACATTGTTTCCAAGGGTGCTCCTTTAGCCTGAGCAGATTAGTTTCTTTTCCTTTGATTCCTTGTTTTCTTTCCTAGCCTCCTGTCATTCTCCTCTATTTGAAGTTGAAGTTGTCTGTAGAATTCAGCTTCATCTTCTTCATTGATGTCCAACTTAGATTGCAAATCCTTGAGAGTTTCATTACTGGCAATCTTGAGCTGATCTTCAATTCTGAAAAAAAATTTGACTCCTTTGTTGTCTCTGAACTCCATCAACCAATGAGGTGATTTGTGAACTGTAATTCCTCTTTCTTGAATGAGTAATGTTCTAGGCAAGGCATTGGGCTCCCTCCAAGTTTTCCTTATGTTGGTAATCTTGTTGAGAATCTCGGTCTTGGCAGTCGTGGTAAAGCCAGAATCCCTTAGTATGGCTGAGTAGACTCTAATCAAGGTAGAGTAGCCTTCATTCAGAATCCTGTAGAGAGGCCAAGTTCTTTCCCCACTTCCTTTGTATTTGAACAGTAGTCTTTCTGGTAGCTGTCTGTAGGCAGCTATTCCCCTTACTTCCTCCAGCTCATCCAGATAGAGTTCAATGTCTGAAAATTCTTTTATGTCACAGATGTGAACATAATCATCCTTAGAGGCTTGAGGCTTAGGCTTAGGCTTCTGTGTGAATTTGATTGAGGCTTTAGAGGGTGTTGATTTGATTCTTCTTTTCTGCTTCTTTGATGGTGGAGAAGAGGTTAAGAAGGTGGGCAATTTGATGGTGTCCCAATCAATTGGTTCCTCCTTAGAAATGATTGTTTCACCATGAATGTTCATGAAGGGGTCAGGCACAATGGGTTCAGGAATAGAGGGTAGTGGTTTGGATATTGATTGGGTTTCTTCAGTCTCATCTACCATCTTTCTCTTTGCATTGGCCTTCTTTCTGTTCCCTTTCTGCCATTCTTCTATTTCCTTACTTCTTTCCTCCATATCAGTATCAACCATGTCCCCCATAGCTTCATCTTCACTTTTGTCTTCAATTTCTTTCTGTTCTTCAGCCTGACTTGACTTTAGCTATTTTTCAAGCTTTGCTTGTGCTCTTTTGTCAGCCTTTAGCTGTTTGGCTTCTTCCTTCAACCTTCTGGTTTCTTCCCTCTTGGCTATTGAGAATTTGGGATGTCCTTGTATCACACATATGCTCTTTCCCTCTCTGAAGATAATAGCCATGTTCCTCCTTACAGCCACATCCATGGTCTCTTTGAGCTTTGTGATACTTCTACCCAAAAGCTTGTCCTCATCAGCCTTTGGAAGAGGAAAATCCACTTCTTTCAGAGAATTCTTTATAGAGTCCTTAATGGATCTGTTGTTGGGCTTGAGAACCATAGGTTTCAGATCCTTGGAAGAAGTCTCTCCAACCTTATTCCTCCCTACTGGCTTGAGCTCCACAATAATTGATTCCACTTTTGTGCTGTGCTTCACAGATTGTGATTGAGAAGTTGTAGAACCAAATATTTGTTGCATCTTTTCATCAATCTTCTTCCTTTGCTCTTTGACTTGCAATTCAGCTGCTGCTATCTGGATTAGATCAATTCCATCAAGCTTTCCTTTGATTTGAACAATTGGAGAAGTGGTGATGGCAGGAACTAGCACTTGAGATATTTGAACTTTTGTTGATGGCTCTCCTTCCCCTTTCCCTTTATTCTCCCCCTTTTTGTTATCATCAAGGGTAGGGGTCAAGACTTGTGCATTTTCCAGCTGCATGAGTAGATTTGTTTGAGTTTGTTGATTCTGAAGAATGGTGACCATAGAGTCTTCAATGATCTGAACTCTGGTTTCCAATCTGGCCAGCCTCTTGTCAGCATCAGATTCTTTCCTCAGTCTCCCCAACAAATCTTGCATAGTACTATAAGGTATGACTAAATCCAACTTCTCAGTATTGTAGGATTTTAGATCTGTAATATCCTGTTTGAGCTCATCCATACTTAGATTCTGTTTGAAATGCTGCAACTGCAAGAGATGCAGAGATTCCAGATGAGCTTGAAGAATTACCTTGGTACCAGCATCTGTAGTCTCCTGAAGGGCCTTTTGAATTGTCATGACTTGTCTGACTAAAGTGACACCAAATTCTCCTGGTGTTGATGCTTTTGCCCATTCCCATTCAGGAAGATCTGGAACAGAACTTGGGCCTGCTACTCCCCCTAAGTTCATGCTCTCATCCAAAGAATCAGAGTCATCATCATTAGAATTTACTCCAAATTCTTCAGATGGCTCACCAGCTTGAGAAGGCAGCTTGTTAACAGCAGCTTTGTCTCTGAGAAGAGATTCTGAAGTGTGTACAATGTTTAATATATGTTCTGCCTCCACATTGCCCTGAGCAGCCAATAATTGATAGGCTGAAACAGGATGAGTAAAAGTGTCAGCATCCAAGGAAATGTTATTAATTACAACTTTGTAATGTTGCTGAAATTGTCTTTCCTTTTCTGCATCATCCACTTTCATTGACTCACTAGCAATGGTTGGATCCACCCTTATAGCTTCTGTACCTGCATTTCTCTCATTTTCTCTATTTTCTTGCATCAGGGGCTCCGCCTGGCTCACATACACCCTCACACCCTCACCCTCACCTTCTAAGGTGGCACTCCCCTCACTCACTTTTGCCATGCTGGAAGAAATAGCATGCATATGGTGACTCTCAACCCCTCCTTTTGCCTGGGAGCAACCCAGCCTCTCACTCAAAAGATCACTCCCTTCCCTCAAACCTAAAAGTGATTGTACAGTAACCATGTCCTTTACAGTTGGAATTGTTTTTGTTATGTGTGTAGAGACCATTAACAGATAGGGAGTATCCGTTGAAGTGGAAACTGATGGTATCAACGGATAACTGCTGTTAAGCTTATCCGTTGAAGAACAACCACTTGTCAATGGATGAGAGATATCCGTTGAAGAAGGAAAAGATGTAGATATAGAAAGTGACATAATTGTTGAATCTGTGTGAATTGATTTTAAGTGTGGTGACACGGATTCTTCAACTACATCTGAAAGAATTGGCTGATGATCCAACAAATCATCTAAAAGATGATGATCATCAGGTTTTGAGTGGGGCTCCTCCCTGAGTTTTAATGAGGGAGAATCAGGAATTGATGTGAATATCATATCCACATTCAGAGAGGGTGATGGAGAGTTTGATGATTGGTGTGTTTCTATTATGAGAGAATGGGGCTGTGACTCCACATTTTCTGGAATAACATCAAGCTGAATTTGAGAAGGCACAGATACATGTGGATGTATCTATGCTGTGTGTGCCCCTTGTGTGGAAACTAGGGTCTTGGCCTTCAGTGTCCCTCCTCCTTTTGTTCTGTGTCCCTGGTTGGGGACTATTTTCAATAGTTACATCCTTTTGAGAGACTGTGGCTTGGCTGGCTTGGGTACCACTCACCTCTCCCACCTTATCCTGGGGGTTTCTTGATGTTCACCCCTCCCCTCACCACTCACACCCTGTTCACTCCCTTCAGGGTTTATGGTAGTTGTTACAACTGTTGTCTTTTGAGAAACAACAGAGGTAGTTTTCTTTGACTTCAGTTTTGAAACTTTAGTTTTGGTAGCTTTGGTAGGAACCTGTTTGGACAAAGACACAGATTCCATGGCCACACTAGAAGGCAAAGAAATAATGGGGTTGGAAATAGTAGGAGTTATAGAAGTGTTTACCTCACTTACCTGTGGTGCATTCATGATTGGCAAATATACCAATGGCACCTGGCTGTTGAGGTTCATTCTCAAAAGGTCTGCAAGGACCCTTTTCTCTTGTGCCCAGCATTTGAGTTTATTATTCTCATTTGATATAACCAATCCTTCAGCAACATGGTTAGCCAATAACATAAAAAATCTAGCATAGTAGATGTTATGTGGTCTATTAGCTTTGTTACCTAATCTGGAACCTAATTCTAGCATGACACAGTTTCTAAAATTAAAGTACCTATCAGAAACTAGCATATAAAGCATATTAACAAGAGATGAAGTTATGGAATCAAAATTGCTAATCTTCCCAGAGAAAACCTTAATAAAGGCATCTCCAAGAAAACTCCATTCTTTCCTAAGGCCTTTCCTTCTAATGCTACCTAAACTAGCAGAATCAAAAGCATAGCCTATGGAATCTAACATAGCAGATACATCTTTATCAGTGTGTGGTGTTATGGCATTATTCTCAGGCAACTTAAAGCAGAGAAAAACTTGAGAATTTTGGGAGAGAAGGAGAATGAAAATTGCAAGAAAGCGTAAAGTGAAAATAAGAGTTCAATGGGCTTTTATACTTTCTTGAATTAAAACGTAAATAAAATGATACTTTTAAGTAAATTACAGCCGTTCAAGAATAAATAAAACTGTAGAAATTCTAAACTGCCTTTAAAATAAATACATACAACAGTGTATATCTGTATCAACGGTTAAGTAAAGAAATCAACGGCTGTGACTTACTGAAAGTAACTGATGTGACACTTCAACGGATAAGGTAAGTAGTTATCCATTGATGACCAACACTATTTTATCCGTTGAGGGATAAAATTACCAGAAATGTATTTGTCTTTCAACGGATAATGAACATCCGTTCATAGAACAATTTTGGCTTTCAATGGATAGGGAATATCCGTTGATAGGATAGGTCTTTCTTAGAGCCAACTTTGTTCTTGCAACAAATTCATTTCAGGCTTCAATGCAGATTATATAGAGGACATAAATTTATGAATAATTAAGCATACCTAGCTCACTTACTAATCTTGTGAATGATGATTCATCAAGTGGCTTGGTAAATATGTCTGCAATCTGCTTTTCACTTGGAACAAAATGAAGTTCCACTGTACCTTTCATCACATGTTCCCTAATGAAATGGTACTTGATGTCAATGTGCTTGGTTCTTGAGTGCTGCACTGGATTTTCAGTAATGGCAATGGCACTTGTGTTGTCACAGAATATAGGAATTTTGTCAACGGTCAAACCATAGTCAAATAGTTGATTCCTCATCCATAGTATCTGTGCACAGCAACTACCAGCAGCAATGTACTCAGCTTCAGCTGTTGATGTAGAAACAGAATTTTGCTTCTTGCTGAACCATGACACAAGTTTGTTCCCTATAAATTGACAGGTTCCAGTTGTGCTTTTCCTGTCTATTTTACAGCCTGCATAATCTGCATCTGAGTAGCCAATTAGATCAAAACCAGACTCTCTAGGGTACCAAATTCCTAGATTTGGAGTCCCTTTGAGATATCTGAAGATTCTTTTAATAGCCACTAAGTGAGATTCTTTAGGGTCAGTGTAACACCCCCAAATCCAGGGTCGGGGATCCGGGTTGTCACGAGTTCCATTTCCCTTAATAACACCCAATCTTAATAATTACTCAACTACTCTGTACTGTGACCCCACAATAAACACACACACCACACGTTATAGTCTCAGAGATGAACATCCAAAAATAACCACAAGTCATTTTATTCCACAATTATCTGCCAATACACCATAAAAGGTTTTCTGAATAAATTTACATTTCTTTGCCATTATTACAATTCATAAATATACATAAATCTGGTACATCAAAAGTTGAAAGCCTAGCCTATTGGTAGTTCCTACCTCAGCTACAGCGACATCAACGCCTATAGGAAACTACGGAATGTTTCCTATCCGCTCGCGAATTGGGAGCTTGGTCCTGTTCATCTTGCCTATCTGATGTTGTGTGATGAAAGAAGAAAGCAAGGGTGAGCAGCAAGCCCACCAAAATAATATGTATAATGATTAACAATATATGAGCCTTCTCATAGTACTCATGAAAGTCTTGGTCAAAAGAAATGAACCAAGTTTGATATTTTAATGCGATGAAGTCGCAAAATATTTAGTATATATACATATATACTTTTCAAAATCTTGGAAGTCCTCTTCCATGCATAATATACACAAAGTTCCAGTTTATAACTGTATAAAAATATCGTTGCAAGGTGATCTAATATATCTAACCTTGTCTCAATGTTTTTCTGAAAATCTTTGTCATACATAAGATAATCATTTACTAGATATAAGTTTAAAAGATGAAGTTACAAGATACTCCAATATACTTATATCTTTTTCCAAATACTACTTGAACTACCACCGTTCAAGTTATAATTAACTTCAAAAGTTCATCACACTGATGAGACTACAAGATAAGACTTGAATAGATTCAATCTTTGAAATATTTTGAAGAAAATGAAGTTATGATATACTTCATTAAGTCCAGATATATATATATACACCTATATATATACATACGTTTCCTGAAAACCTCTGTCATGTAAAGTATGAACAGAATTGTAATATCCAATAAATTTGGAAAGGAAAGAATTTTGGCATAAACCTGATATCTTGCTGATCAGGCAAAGATACCAATAAGTAACCTTTTCTACTAGTAGATGGACGAATTCCCCACTGGTCATCACCCTGGTCACAATAGGACCTTATGCTGGACTGCCACACAGCCACTTATGCATTTGATGGACTCCCACTGAGCCACTTACACTATCATGGACGCCCACTGAGCCCATGTTGCTTATGCCGACTCAATAGATGGACTTACTTCCCGAACGTTAGGTAAGTAATCAATTCATTTACCAAAATAGCAACCTCGTTGCGAATATAAAATGCACCACTGAGCCGGATTCCCCAGGTTTTGAGCGAATATTTAAATCCCCTTTGAAAGGAAGATCTTAAATATAAAAATGAGTTTTGGAATCCGCTCTAACTTTTAAAAATCATTTTGAAGACTCGAAAATATTTTTAAGAATGTTTGGAGTAATACTGATTTATTAAAATAAATCAGTCCCGATATGAAAGAAATATCTGAATATTATTATTTAAATAATATTCCCATAAGAATAATTGAGGTAGAAGTTGGAAAACTTATACTTGAATGAATAGCAAATAATCAAAGATATACTTATACAAAAGTAATATCTTTATTTGAATAATCAAAAATAAGTTTGATTATCGACACCTTATTCTTTAATACAATAAAGAATATTATTAAGTAATAAGCGGAGTCATAATACCTCGAATGAATACTATAAATAATATTCATAAAATAAAGGAATTATACATCCTCAAATGAATATCCAAGTAATATTCAATAATAATATAAACTGAGTCATAAGCCCTCGAATGAATATTCAAATAATATTCAAATAATAAAATAAACTGAGTCATAAGCCCTCGAATGAATATTCAAATAATATTCAAATAATAAAATAAACTCAGTCATAAGCCCTCAAATTAATACTCAAATTAATATTCAATTAAGTAAAATAAAGGAATCAAATAAACCTTATTCGATCCATAGTTTTAAAAACTATATCCATATATATATATAAATATATATATATAATATACTCGGGAACATCGACTCCCGGTTTAGAAATATGTTCACCTTTTATCCCCTATACTAAGGGTATACGCAACTACTTGCTTATTTCTAGCATAGGTATTATGCAACTATAAGCATTGAAATCAACATATAGATAACCAGATTACGAAACAGACATGCATATATACCATATCAGCATGCTCCAATATATCGCAAAATTTGCTAATAACAATCATGCACTATCACAAGATAATGCATATACATATATTTACATCACAACAACAGTATATCGGGTAGAAAACTTGCCTGAGCGACTGGGGGTTACGAATGGCTCGGGACGAGTCTGGTAACCTATAAGCAACAAGTAAGTTGGAATTAAACCAAAGTCACTTGTAAATCTATACTCTAACCAACTCAGACTCTAACGCTCGTTTTGCGCTTAACGATTTACTTAAGTCGCTCGAGTACCCTCGGCTCCACCATTTTTAATAATTTACCCATTACGAGTTTTAAGGCGATTCTTTCGCGAGTGTCTTATCAACAGCCTAACACACTCTACATAAATGTTTCATGCTACAATTAGTCATTTAAGGGCCTTAACCAAGGTTTCAAAGTAAGGCGAGGGGTAAAGGTTCATTCGCAAAACACCGTTACTTAAAACGGTCGTTTCTCCTAAACCGTACATCGGATTCAAGCAAACCACATATCAAAACGAAGCTCGTAACATGAACTATCTAATCATGGCAATGGTCAAAACCTAGCAGTGAGTTCACGGGTCCTGATTGTTAAGAACAAAACAGCCTAAAGTAAATCGGACATTACGACGGCTATATTTACGCGATTACCAATATTTATACCACTCCAATTCCTTACCAATTCACTAAAAACCACCCAACCATCAACAATACATCAAACACAACTTAGATCAAGGCAAAGTCAGTCCATAATCTCAAGGTTTTCCAACTTATTCAACCACAAACATGATCTACTAACCATAACTTAAGATTCATTAACCATTAATCAAGATTCATATCCAAAATCACCACAAATCCAACCAAACTATCTAACATACATGGATCTTGCTATACATACATGGATATTTCTATATATACATTAATCTATCCATAAACTCATCAAAACTCAAAGTTCAAACTATAAGTTAAAGGTGAAAGTTGTTTATACCTCCTTGAAGCTTCCTAACACAACCCAAGAGCTTTGAATGCCTAAAAGAACCTTGATCCTTGCTTGTTTAACCTTAACATTTTATAAAAATAAAGAAAACTAACATTAGTTCTTGAAAGTTACTATTCATCATCACTTTTGATGATTTTTTTGCCTAGGTTAAGAATGGAATTTGGCTTCCAAACTTCTACCATGCATTCACTAGTAGGTAAGGAAGCTATGGTAATTACCTTGTGATTTTAGAGCAAGAGAAGCTAAGTTTTGGTTTTTGAAGAAAACCAACCGAGAGTTTAGGTGGGGAGAAGAAGAAAGCTTGCTTGATTCTTGAATTCTAAAGTTTGTGAAATGATTTGCTTGGCTAGGATTAATCCTTGGTAAATATCTTCCTTTAACTTTAATAAAGTGATGACATCACCTCCATTACATCATCACAAGGACACTTGTCCAAACCTTATGGTTGGATGATGTCACAACCCACTAATCCCATCTGATTAGTGCTTAATTACTTGGCTAATGGTCGTTATATGTTTTACGGTTCGCTTAGCTTTCGTTCTCGTTTATCGTTTGAGAGATCATACCCGGGATCTTATTACTTGGGTTCCCCTAAACCTTTCTCAATATTTTATATTCCTTTTATGATCTTCTCTTATAATCCTTGAATTTAAATCCTTTTAATCATGTTACCTTATACTCAATTCTTTTGGTATCTGGTGGATTTTCGGGAAAAAAACAAAGTGTTCGGAATTGGATTCTGACGATCTTTACATACACTTATATACCATATAGAGTACTAATAAAATCTCAGAATATCCATAACAGAACCCCTACATAGTGTGGCATGAAAAGTTTTCTCATTCAGCAAAAACACTATTCATAAGGGTTACAAAAAGTTCAAAATTTTGGGGGTTATTACAGTCTCCCCTCCTTAAAAGGATTCCATCCCGGAATCAGATAGAAAATGAATAGGGATACTCTCTTAGCATTGCACTTTCTAACTCTCGAGTAAATTTTCCCACATTATGGTCCTACCACCAAACTCTGCCTAGTTTGATAACCCTTCTCCTAAGCACTTGTTCCTTTTCACTCTATAACCCTTCCTGGTTGCTCCATATAGGTTACGTCGGGTTGCATGTCTTTGCGCTCATATGCCCCTATTTATCTGGCATCCAAATTACACTTCCTTAACATTGATACGAGGAACACGTTATGAACTTGCTACAGGTTCGGGGGTAGGGCTAGCTCATAGGCTAACTTCCTAATATGTCTTAATATATCCAAGGGTCCAACAATTCGTGGACTTAAACTTTCCTTTCTTTCCAACCCTCATCAATTCTTTTTAAGGGAATACTTTTAACAATACAAGGTTCCCTCCTTCATACTCTTTGTCCTTTCATTGTCAAATCAGCATACTTCTTATGTCCATCTTGGGCTACTCCCAGCCGTCCTCTGATTAGATCTATTATATCCCTGGTCCTTTGGACTACTGCGGGTCCGAGCAACTTGCGCTCTAAACTTCATCCTAACATAAGGGAGATCGACATTGTCTTCCCTCAAGGATCTCATATGGTGACATCTCAATAATGACATATGATCTATTGTCGTAAGAAAACTCAATCCGTGTTAAGTGATCATTCCAATTTCTTTCAAGTCCATTGCACAGACTCTCATTATAGCTTTTAGCATTAGAGCTTTTGCTTCTCAAAACCCATTCTTTTCCAGTTCGTAATCGCTACTACCTTCCGTTCCTAATATTATACTGGTTATACTTTTGCTCGTTAGCGTTCAATAACCTTTTAATAACCACGTCAACCTTAGTATCACGAACGTGTTAGAATCGGAATACCACCGTACTGATACTACTTCCTTTAGCTGCTTCCATCTTCGAAAGCTTGATCCATCATATAGAAGTAAAGGAATTTGTTGAGAGATCACTATGATCATGAACACTTGTTCTATTGCATAGTTAGTACAGAAGGTGGCCAGCCTTTAGTACTTGACAAGCAATTAAACAACATGTTGTATCCTACTAGGCTTCTATCACACAGATAGATAGTCATTCGGCAATACCTCCCCTTCTGGAAGGGTTATTCTTCTCAGCTTATATGAAATGAAAAGAAGAGAAAAGAACGAATTGAAGAGAATTGTATATATGAAAAAATATACTGCCACAAAATATCTGGCTTGGAACCTACCTCTGAATTATAGAGGTTTGTCATAGGAGAACAAAACATATGTGTATATATATCAACATCAAGTATTATCGCATCGCATTTCGCATGCTTAAATATTTTTGCTATTCCGTCCATCATTCTATGGACCCCTGCTCTTCCTCGAGCTTATACACAATCACCTTTGAAACTCCCTCGATATCGAAAATCGAATCTGGGATCTCATTCTAGACATCATCGTTACTAGAATTATATGCTTGCATCGCAACCTTCCTCGTATAGTAATACGACTCTCTATTGATAAGAAGGAATAAATATTCAATAAGGAGATACTCTACTTAATTAGTCTATCACTGATAACTTATACACTACCACGACCCGATTAGTGGTATTCAATCTCAACATCCATTCTAATACAACTCTCACGGTTGTAATCAGCTCATTACTCGCAGAATTATTGCTGCATTACTATGGTCCACCACTGACCTACTATCGTCATTCACTTTCCATGAAATCTTAATATCTAACCATACGGAGTCCATACATGTCGTATAGAATACTTCTAAGGAGTTAACATAACCACCAATCATAATTCATGAAGAACACTCCAAACTCTGACGTACTTTCATGACATGAAGCATATAAAATTGCAGAAGAGTTTCAATCAAAGCACCGATAGCAGGTTAATACCATTCTTAATCATATGTCTTCCATAGAAGACTTAACTCAAAGGTTTGTTTAGTCCTTTTTGAAATATGGTCCTGGATTATTCTCAAGATAGTACCTTCTGAGATAGATAGCCCGCTCATGGCGATTACATGAATTAAACCTTTACCAACTACTATTACGGTTGGGTATTGCACAGTCATCAGAAGGAATGTCAATCTTCCAAACCATAATACAACCTGCATAGCTTTAACCATCATCACTGTATTCCTTTGGCACAAGAGCCTATAATTATCCTCTTACCTTTAAAGTGTCGGCCACCTCTTTGGCCTTTCCTGATAGTAAAATTTCCTTACAGTCAATGTCATTTTAACCACCTCCAAATAAATTTTCTACCTTATTTCAATCACAGCTTATGTGAAGATGTTTTCCTTAAAATCTGATGAGTAAAAAAAAATATTACCATTTTTCCATAAGTTATTGCCTCAGTCTTTAGAGGTTAATCACTGTCACGACTGACTCTCAATCATAATTAGAACATCTTTTTATCTTAAGTCCTAATTGCCCTGAACAACTTCGACCATTACTGGTTCGATCCATACCTTCTCGTGGTTTAACACGTGCCCCACTTGGCATCATTATAATTACGTCATATTTCCTTTATCAACATTTTTATTTTTGAGAATTTTGAATATTACCTTTCTCCTTGTAAAACCTCTAAGGTTATCCTTGAATCGTTCCTCCTGTATTCCCTAGATACAGGGCATATCAAGAAACCATTTATTAATACCAGAATCATTGTCTATATACTTCTGAAAAATTTCTCCATTGATTCTTAAAGGTTGTTATTACCTTAATCCTTTCCAATTCATACTGTCAAAACTCACACTATCCCTATTAAGGGTGAAATTCCAACCTTTATGCATTCCCCGAGGATTCATTTTAAGTTACCGATGTTCTATCCTTAATTCCACCTTTAAAAGGTACATGCATCCTTCCATCGATAAATCAAGTCATATATCCCTGATAAGGGTATCTTATTCAATCATTCCCACCTCGATAGGATATGCCTAATTTCACAATAACATCTGTATTCAAAATGAGGTCAATCAATATGGCCTCCAAAAGATAAGAACGGTTATCCGCTTTTCTTTCCTGATTCAGTAATGATAACAGGAATGTTCTAGAAGATGTTTGTCATGTTCAACGTGAACCTTTTAGTTCTAACTACTCATTTACCTCTTTTATTTATCTCAACAGTCATCTCAATGTTGGGATATCTTTCATACCTGGCGTCTCACTTTCTGGGTATCATGCCCCCGGTCTTACACTTTACATTCTTGAAGGTCACTTCCTTCATCCAATTTTCCTAATTTCTTACTTTCTTGTCTCCTCAGTCCATCCGTGTTTCCTTATTAATCAATCGATCTATCTCAAATTTTCATCGAATACTGTCAACTTCAAGGGAATTAACTTTACATATCGCTTACGCCTTCAAACCTTGAATTTATCTCATGATCAGTCACCATTGCGCTGATAATGACACACTTCTCTATATTTATTGCAAGGGTTTCTTAGGGTTTTCCATACCTAACTCCCTTATCACTTCTCAACTCTATTTCCTTTATATCCCTTTATACTCCTTTCCTTTTCAGTCTTTTATTTTCGTTTCCATTACAACCATTACATGAACCAACACAACATAAGCATTGATTTTAAACATCCCGTCATTCTGGATTCGTGTCCTCAGAACGAATCTTGACAACTTTTACAACTTAGATTCATAATTCATCATACTCGTCCGCTTTTCTTCTGGCTCTAAAGCTTTTACACTACCTCCATAACCTTGGGAAGTACTTTCCCGAAAACAATTGTCTGAACTTTAATCAGTTTATTATAACCTCTGACTCCGTGCCTTTCTTGGCCTTTCACCAACGGGTGGCTCTCTCTTACGGGGGTAAGTGACAAAAACAGTCTTTTGTGCTTCGTCAATCATTTAGAATCTCAAATAATTCCTATATTTCCTTTAGCCAGGCTGTTGCCTCGACTGGGTCAAACTGTTCCTTGGAACTCTGAGAGCTTAGCGACTTAAAGGTCATGAAAGGATTTCCTACCGCATTGTTTCCTTAAGGTGGTGGTTGGGAATAAAAGTATAAGTTCTGTTTAGACAGGTCCATGAATTTCCATATAGGAGTACCGTCTCGGGTCTCCTTTCCTTACTCGACTTTCTGTTTCCTTAGTATGAAATGTTTCATCCTTCTCCCATACTTGGGGTTATCTTATACGTTAAAATCCTCATTTTCCACTTCATTATGTTATGGGTTCCTTCTATCTTGATGGCGTCCTCCCTGACTATCACATTCAGGGTTTGCCCTTAATCTTATTCCTTGAACTATGACTTTCATCTAAGATCTCATCTTTAAGCTCTTGAACATTTGGAACCCAAATTCTATAGGAATACCTCATTATTCCCTTATCATCTTTCTCGGTATTAATCTCATATCTATTTGTTGGCTCTCTGCCTTCATTCATCACTTTTTCTGGCACAATATGTTCTTTTTCGATAATTCGGTCTGTATTGCAATCTCAAACAGCTTTTCGGTACCGGCTCCGATTACCTTCACTTCTATTTCCATTTTCTCAAAATCTCTTATAAACTCTCTCAAAGACATTATCATCTTGAGTCTCTCCTTTTTACTAAGGGCATCAGCCACCACATTGGCTTTCCCCGAATGATAAAGAATCTCATAATCGTAATCCTTGATTATCTCTAACCACCTCATTTGGCGCATGTTGAGCTCTTTCTGCGTGAAAATGCACTAGAGCACTTATGGCTTGTGTAAATCTCGTACTTTTCTCCATACAAGTAGTGCCTCCAATATTTAGGGCAAAACTATGCCACGAGCCCAAGCTCATGGGTGGGGATATCGAATTTTATATTCTCTTAAATGTCTTGATGCGTACGCGATTACCTTGTTGTGCTGTATAAGAAGCACCCTAATTCCTTATGTGAAGCGTCACTACACATCACAAAATCTCCTTTTCCATCCGGCAACGCCATCATAGGGGTCGTCACCAATCTTTGCTTCAGTTCTTGAAAGTTGTTCTCGTATTTCTCTGTCCATTCAAACTTCTCAGTCTTACGAGTAAGCCGCGTTAAAGGGGGCTACTATCTTTACAAACTTGAACGAACCTCCAATTAGATCAAAACCAGACTCTCTAGGGTACCAAATTCCTAGATTTGGAGTCCCTTTGAGATATCTGAAGATTCTTTTAATAGCCACTAAGTGAGATTCTTTAGGGTCAGTGTAACACCCCCAAATCCGGGGTCGGGGATCCGGGTTGTCACGAGTTCCATTTCCCTTAATAACACCCAATCTTAATAATTACTCAACTACTCTGTACTGTGACCCCACAATAAACACACACACCACACATTATAGTCTCAGAGATGAACATCCAAAAATAACCACAAGTCATTTTATTCCACAATTATCTGCCAATACACCTTAAAAGGTTTTCTGAATAAATTTACATTTCTTTGCCATTATTACAATTCATAAATATACATAAATCTGGTACATCAAAATTTGAAAGCCTAGCCTATTGGTAGTTCCTACCTCAGCTACAGCGACATCAACGCCTATAGGAAACTGCGGAATGTTTCCTATCCGCTCGCGAATTGGGAGCTTGGTCCTGTTCATCTTGCCTATCTGATGTTGTGTGATGAATGAAGAAAGCAAGGGTGAGCAGCAAGCCCACCAAAATAATATGTATAATGATTAACAATATATGAGCCTTCTCATAGTACTCATGAAAGTCTTGGTCAAAAGAAATGAACCAAGTTTGATATTTTAATGCGATGAAGTCGCAAAATATTTAGTATATATACATATATACTTTTCAAAATCTTGGAAGTCCTCTTCCATGCATAATATACACAAAGTTCCAGTTTATAACTGTATAAAAATATCGTTGCAAGGTGATCTAATATATCTAACCTTGTCTCAACGTTTTTCTGAAAATCTTTGTCATACATAAGATAATCATTTACTAGATATAAGTTTAAATGATGAAGTTACAAGATACTCCAATATACTTATATCTTTTTCCAAATACTACTTGAACTACCACCGTTCAAGTTATAATTAACTTCAAAAGTTCATCACACTGATGAGACTATAAGATAAGACTTGAATAGATTCAATCTTTGAAATATTTTGAAGAAAATGAAGTTATGATATACTTCATTAAGTCTCGATATATATATATACACCTATATATATACATATGTTTCCTGAAAACCTCTGTCATGTAAAGTATGAACAGAATTGTAATATCCAATAAATTTGGAAAGGAAAGAATTTTGGCATAAACCTGATATCTTGCTGATCAGGCAAAGATACCAATAAATCTTTTCTACTAGTAGATGGACGAATTCCCCACTGGTCATCACCCTGGTCGCAATAGGACCTTATGCTGGACTGCCACTCAGCCACTTATGCATTTGATGGACTCCCACTGAGCCACTTACACTATCATGGACGCCCACTGAGCCCATGTTGCTTATGCCGACTCAATAGATGGACTTACTTCCCGAACGTTGGGTAAGTAATCAATTCATTTACCAAAACAACAACCTCATTGTGAATATAAAATACACCACTGAGCCGGATTCCCCAGGTTTTGAGCAAATATTTAAATCCCCTTTGAAAGGAAGATCTTAAATATAAAAATGAGTTTTGGGATCCGCTCTAACTTTTAAAAATCATTTTGAAGACTCGAAAACATTTTTAAGAATGTTTGGAGTAATACTGATTTATTAAAATAAATCAGTCCCGATATGAAAGAAATATCTGAATATTATTATTTAAATAATATTCCCATAAGAATAATTGAGGTAGAAGTTGGAAAACTTATACTTGAATGAATAGCAAATAATCAAAGATATACTTATACGAAAGTAATATCTTTATTTGAATAATCAAAAATAAGTTTGATTATCGACACCTTATTCTTTAATACAATAAAGAATATTATTAAGTAATAAGCGGAGTCATAATACCTCGAATGAATACTATAAATAATATTCATAAAATAAAGGAATTATACATCCTCAAATGAATATCCAAGTAATATTCAATAATAATATAAACTGAGTCATAAGCCCTCGAATGAATATTCAAATAATATTCAAATAATAAAATAAACTGAGTCATAAGCCCTCGAATGAATATTCAAATAATATTCAAATAATAAAATAAACTGAGTCATAAGCCCTCGAATGAATACTCAAATTAATATTCAATTAAGTAAAATAAAGGTATCGAATAAACCTTATTCGATCCATAGTTTTAAAAACTATATCCATATATATATAAATATATATATATATATATAATATACTCGGGAACATCGACTCCCGGTTTAGAAATATGTTCACCTTTTATCCCCTATACTAAGGGTATACGCAACTACTTGCTTATTTCTAGCATAGGTATTATGCAACTATAAGCATTGAAATCAACAGATAGATAACCAGATTACGAAACAGATATGCATATATACCATATCAGCATGCTCCAATATATCGTAAAATTTGCTAATAACAATCATGCACTATCACAAGATAATGCATATACATATATTTACATCACAACAACAGTATATCGGGTAGAAAACTTGCCTGAGCGACTGGGGGTTACGAATGGCTCGGGACGAGTCTGGTAACCTATAAGCAACAAGTAAGTTGGAATTAAACCAAAGTCACATGTAAGTCTATACTCTAACCAACTCAGACTCTAACGCTCGTTTTGCGCTTAACGATTTACTTAAGTTGCTCGAGTACCCTCGGCTCCACCATTTTTAATAATTTACCCATTACGAGTTTTAAGGCGATTCTTTCGCGAGTGTCTTATCAACTGTCTAACACACTCTACATAAATGTTTCATGCTCCAATTAGTCATTTAAGGGCCTTAACCAAGGTTTCAAAGTAAGGCGAGGGGTAAAGGTTCGTTCGCGAAACACCGTTACTTAAAACGGTCGTTTCTCCTAAACCGTACATCGGATTCAAGCAAACCACATATCAAAATGAAGCTCGTAACATGAACTATCTAATCATGGCAATGGTCAAAACCTAGCAGTGAGTTCACGGGTCCTGATTGTTAAGAACAAAACAGCCTAAAGTAAATCGGACATTACGACGGCTATGTTTACGCGATTACCAATATTTATACCACTCCAATTCCTTACCAATTCACTAAAAACCACCCAACCATCAACAATACATCAAACACAACTTAGATCAAGGCAAAGTCAGTCCATAATCTCAAGGTTTTCCAACTTATTCAACCACAAACATGATCTACTAACCATAACTTAAGATTCATTAACCATTAACCAAGATTCATATCCAAAATCACCACAAATCCAACCAAACTATCTAACATACATGGATCTTGCTATACATACATGGATATTTCTATATATACATTAATCTATCCATAAACTCATCAAAACTCAAAGTTCAAACTATAAGTTAAAGGTGAAAGTTGTTTATACCTCCTTGAAGCTTCCTAACACAACCCAAGAGCTTTGAATGCCTAAAAGAACCTTGATCCTTGCTTGTATAACCTTAACATTTTATAAAAATGAAGAAAACTAACATTAGTTCTTGAAAGTTACTATTCATCATCACTTTTGATGATTTTTTTGCCTAGGTTAAGAATGGAATTTGGCTTCCAAACTTCTTCCATGCATTCACTAGTAGGTAAGGAAGCTATGGTAATTACCTTGTGATTTTAGAGCAAGAGAAGCTAAGTTTTGGTTTTTGAAGAAAACCAACCGAGAGTTTAGGTGGGGAGAAGAAGAAAGCTTGCTTGATTCTTGAATTCTAAAGTTTGTGAAATGATTTGCTTGGCTAGGATTAATCCTTGGTAAATATCTTCCTTTAACTTTAATAAAGTGATGACATCACCTCCATTACATCATCACAAGGACACTTGTCCAAACCTTATGGTTGGATGATGTCACAACCCACTAATCCCATCTTATTAGTGCTTAATTACTTGGCTAATGGTCGTTATCTGTTTTACGGTTCGCTTAGCTTTCGTTCTCGTTTATCGTTTGAGAGATCATACCCGGGATCTTATTACTTGGGTTCCCCTAAACCTTTCTCAATATTTTATATTCCTTTTATGATCTTCTCTTATAATCCTTGAATTTAAATCCTTTTAATCATGTTATCTTATACTCAATTCTTTCGGTATCTGGTGGATTTTCGGGAAAAAAAACAAAGTATTCGGAATTGGATTCTGACGATCTTTACATACACTTATATACCATATAGAGTACTAATAAAATCTCAGAATATCCATAACAGAACCCCTACATAGTGTGGCATGAAAAGTTTTCTCATTCAGCAAAAACACTATTCATAAGGGTTACAAAAAGTTCAAAATTTTGGGGGTTATTACAGTCAGCTTGAAATCTAGCACAAAGACATGTAGAAAACATTATATCAGGTCTACTAGCAGTTAAATATAAAAGTGAGCCAACCATGCCTCTATAACTTGAAATATCCACAGACTTTTCATCCTTGTTTAATTCAAGCTTGGTGGCAGTGGCCATGGGAGTTTTTGCAGATGAACAATCCATTAAGTCAAACTTCTTTAAAAGATCATAAATGTATTTGGTTTGACTAATGAAAATTCCATCACTAACTTGTTTAACTTGTAAACCAAGAAAATAAGTTAGCTCTCCCATCATGCTCATTTCATATTTACTTTGCATTAACTTAGCAAACTTTTTACAAAGCTTATCATCTGTAGATCCAAATATATTATCATCTACATAAATTTGAACAAGTATTTTAGAGCCATTAACATTTCTAAAGAAGAGAGTTTTGTCAACAGTACCTCTTGTGAAGTGATTATCTAGAAGGAATTTTGACAAAGTCTCTAGGTGCTTGCTTTAGTCCATAGAGTGCTTTCAACAGATAATACACATAGTCTGGAAAGTTTGGATCTTCAAATCCTGGAGGTTGGCTTACATAAACTTCTTCCTCCAATTCCCCATTTAGAAATGCACTCTTGACATCCATTTGATAGACTTTGAAATTGGCATGAGCTGCATAGGCTAGAAAGATTCTGATGGCCTCAAGTCTGGCAACTGGAGCAAATGTTTCATCAAAATCTATTCCTTCTTGTTGAGAATAGCCTTTAGCAACCAATCTGGCTTTATTCCTTATGACAATGCCATTTTCATCCATCTTGTTTCTGAATACCCATTTTGTGTCAATAGAACTCTTGTTCTTTAGCTTGGGTACCAGCTTCCATACTTTGTTCCTTTTAAATTGGTTTAGCTCCTCTTACAGTGCTAAAATCCAATCTGGATCCAATAGAGCTTCTTCCACTCTCTTAGGTTCCTCCTGTGATAGAAAGCTACTATACAGACATTCATCTTGAGTAGCCCTTCTAGTTTGCACTTTAGATGTAGCATCACCAATGATCAGTTCAAAAGGGTGATTCTTGGTCCATTTCCTTTGAGGTGGTAGATTAGCTCTAGATGAGGTTGCCTCAGTATTGTCATGATGTGAGATAGAATGTTGATTGGTTGAAACTCCCCCTGAGTTGCTGATCCTTTAAAAGGAATTGGGAGCTCTATCAACTGATGAAGTGAATTGATTATCCGTTGACAGACTGTGATCAACGGATGCTTCATTATGAACTTCAATGGATGATGCACTTTGTCTTTCAACGGATGCTGCATTGCTTCTTTCAACGGAAGATGAATTATGACTTTCAACGGATGCAGCATTCTGTGCATTATCCAAAGGCAGATTTTGAATTCTTCTTGAGATGCCTTCTTCATCATTCTCATCTTCACTATCATCACAATATATCTCAATGTTGTCATATTTGAGTCCTTCATGATGTCCCTCATCTGTTAGTCCATCAATCTTTTTATCATCAAACACAACATGCACATATTCCATGACAATGTTGGTTCTTAGATTGTAGACCCTATATGATTTTCCAGCAGAATAACCAACAAATATTCCTTCATCAGCCTTTGCATCAAACTTTCCTTTGTGATCAGATTGATTCCTTAAGATGTAACATTTGCAACCAAAGACATGCAGAAAGTTTAAAGTTGGTTTTCTTCTCTTGAATAATTGATAGGGAGTCATGCCTTTTTCCTGATTCATTAGAGAAATATTCTGAGTGTAACATGCACAGTTAACAGCCTCAGCCCAAAAGTAAGTTGGGAGTTTTGACTCTTCAAGCATTGTCCTTGCAGCTTCAATTAGTGATCTGTTCTTCCTTTCCACCACACCATTTTGTTGTGGGGTCCTTGGAGCTGAAAACTCATGCATGATCCCATTTTCTTCACAGAACAACTTCATGGTTGAATTCTTGAACTCAGTTCCATTGTCACTCCTAATATTCCTTACTTTGAAATCAGGATGATTGTTGACTTGCTTGATATGATTGATAATGATTTTACTAGCTTCATCCTTTGATCCAAGAAAATAGACCCATGAAAACTTAGAGAAATCATCAACAATCACTAGGCAAATCTTTTCCTTGAAATTGACAATACATTGACTGGTCCAAAAAGATCCATGTGTAGCAGTTGTAATGGTTCATCAATTGCAGATTCAAGCTTCTTACTGAATGATACTTTCTTTTGCTTTCCTTTCTGACAAGCATCACACAGTCCATCCCTTGTGAATTCCACTAGAGGCATTCCTCTAACTAAGTCCTTTTTGACTAGATCATTCATTGTCTTGAAATTCAAATGGGACAGCTTTTTGTGCCATAGCCAACTTTCAACTGCACTTGCTTTGCTGAAAAGACAAGTAATGGATTCTGCATCTGTAGAGTTGAAGTCAGCTAGGTACACATTTCCTTTTCTAACTCCAGTTAGAACCACTTTATTGTCCTTCTTACTTGTGACAATACAGGCTTCAGAATTGAAGGAAACAATATTCCCTCTGTCACATAGTTGACTGATGCTCAATAAGTTGTGTTTGAGACCATCAACCAATGCAACTTCATCAATGAAGACATTTTCTTTTTAAATCAAGCCATATCCCATAGTGAATCCTTTGTTGTCATCTCCAAAGGTTATGCTAGGGCCAGCTCTCTCCTTAAACTCTGTGAGCAGGTGAAATCTCCTGTCATGTGTCTTGAACAGCCACTGTCCAAGTACCATAGATTCCTTCTTTTTCCCTGCACACAACAAAATCAATCAAGTTGATTTTGGTACCCAAGTTTCCTTGGGTCCAGCCTTGTTAGTCTTTTTCCTAGACTTCATTCCTCCTGCATCTTTTGACTTAGGTAACTTTGGGTCAACCTTGATCTCAGATGTGGTTGGTTGAAGTGTAGGATTAGTCACAGAATCATTTAGCACATTTGATTGAATTTGATAAGGCATAGATTGTGCAAACATGTTATTCCACATAGGCATATTGTATGGCATTTGAGGCATACTAAATGCAGTAAAATAAGGATTATTAATATATGGCATGTTTGCAAAATATGCATGGGGATTCTGATGAGACATAACAGGCATGACATGCAGAGGTGACATAGACATGTTAGGCATGGAGGGATTTGAAGGCATGGGAGCATTTTTAACAGATTTGCAATTATCAAATAGGTGATTAACACTTTTACAATGCATACAGCTTTTTCTAGGAGCATACCTATCAGGTGTGTAATTGTTATGTTTATTAATCCCTACCTTCCCATTTCTTTTAGATTTTCTTTTAATTTCCTTCTTATCCTCAACCAACTTAAGCCTATTTTTCAGCTGATCCAAAGTCATGTGTCCTATATTCACCTTACTGGCATATTTGGATGTGCTAGCTCCTTCTTTGACAAAGTTCTTGAGAGTAGAATCATTCTTCTTATTAAGGTTTTTATTTTTAAAATTACTTGCCTATTTTAATTGATGAGCCTTCAACGGATGCTCCTTTTCTTCCTTCAACGGATAACTTTCATCATCCGTTGACTCCACATCCGTTGACAATCCATCAATTAATTCTAACTCCTTTTTGTTTTTCTTCCAGGCATCCTCACAGAATGATTTAATTCCCTGAACCTTGGCAATTTGAACACTAACATCCCTAGATGTTTTCCAGGCCTTGATTACCTCTTGCTCACTTTCTAACTGTTTAGAAAGAATTTCTACTTTCTTAACAGCTTCTTCTAGTTCATTCTCAACAGTCAAGCATTTAAGTTTAATCTTTTCAAGCTCAATTACCTGATTCTCTAACACAGCATTCCTATCACTTAAAAACACATTATTCTCTTTGATCCTAGTGTTTTCTTTAGCTAGTGATTTAAGGGAAACACGCAAATGATATAATTCATTGGACATATCATTTATGGCTTCATTGCATTCATGTTTAGAAAGCTGAGAGAGATCAGTAGTAATTACCTGGTTGCTTGATGAACTAGTTTCATTTTCATCAGAATTAGCCATCAGGGCTAGGTTGACATATTCCACATCATCATCTTCATTGACCCCATCTGCTGCCCAATCATTTTGAGTGAGAAAAGCTCTTTCCTTTTATTTGAGCAAATCAAAATACTTCTTTTTTTAATCAACTTGCTCAAATTTCTTTTTATCAGAGGTTGGCTTCCTACACTCACTTGCAAAGTGTCCACTAATGCCACAGTTGTAACATTTGAACTTTGATTTGTCCACCATATTTTTGTTTGGCTTAGTGAATTTTGTATTTTTCCTGAACTTCATCTTTGCAAACCTCCTGGACAGAAAAGCCAGATGTTCATCAATATCATCAGAGTCATCCTGACTGGAATTGTCTTCATCCTCAGCTACTTGCTCTTTACCCTTGTTTGATTCTGATTTGCTTGTGCCAATTTTGAGACTTGGCATTATCTTTTCCTCATTCCTGGCTTCAACCTTCTCACTGTCAGCTACAAGTGCAACTGATCCTCCTTTTCTCTTTCCCTTTTCCAACAGCTCATCTTGCTCCATCTCAAGTTAATATGTCTTCAAAATTCCATATAATCTTTCAAGTGTGAAGTCCTTATAATCTTGAGAATTTCTTAGAGAAACAGTCATAGGCTTCCATTCCTTTGGTAGAGACCTTAGAAATTTTAAATTGGAGTCCTTGACTTGGTAAATTCTCCCATACAGCTTCAATCCATTCAACAGTTTCTGAAATCTGTTGAAGGTATCATTCAATGATTCTCCTTCTTCAAAGTGAAAATATTCATACTATTGAATGAGAAGCTGCATTTTGTTTTCTCTAACTTGCTCAGTGCCTTCACAGATAAGCTGCACAGTATCCCAAATTTCCTTAGCAGTTTGGCTGTTGATGACATTGTCAAACATATCTTGATCCAGGCCATTAACCAGAATGTTCATGGCTTTCTTGTCCTTGTGGACCTCTTCAATATCTTCAACAGTCTATTCTGCCTTTGGCTTGGGGATAGACTGTCCAACAGCAACTGTTGCAGTAGCAGCTGTTGCCACCTTGTGTGGGATGTGAGGACCATTCTCAATGCAGTTGATGTAGCTTTCATCTTGAGAGAGAAGATGTAAATGCATCTTCACCTTCCAGTGATGATAGTTATCTCTTTCCAGGATTGGAATCTTTACACCAATATCCTTCTTACTCATGATGTTAGCATAATGGATCTTTAAACTCTTTGTATGTTAAGAGCAAGCTCTGATACCAATTGTTATTCCCAGTGGACTAACAATGAGATTTACAGAAGGGGGGTTGAATGTAAATCTCAAAACTTTTTCAAGTTTTGAGCAGTTTCTAAGGCTAAGTGTTTTTGAGAACAAGTGTGTGAATTGCTTGAAGCTAATACAGACAGATATATATTCAAACACAAATGTAAAGAACATAAAGAACTTAAAAACTTATATGGTGGATTTGTTGTTCCACCAGAGATGTGTTATTTCAGAAAATCTATGATTTAAAGAATTAAATCACAGCTGCTTCCTAGTACAAACTAGATGATTTTCTCTCTGGATATTTCTAAACAGCTCAGGAAAATTCTTATCTAATTACTAGCTGCTACTTGGTTTATATATCACCAAGTTTACAAGTGAAGACAAAACTGTAAAATACAATTAAAAAGATTCTTCACATGTTTCTTCTTCATTTCTCTATCAAATGCAATTTAGGCTTGGCTGTAGATCTTTGAATACTTCCTTGTTTGCATCAGAATGGAAATGCTGCATTTTCTTGATTCCTCATAGAGGCTTCCACATTCCAGTTTGTCTCTATTAACCCATATGCCTCTGTCAGCTTGTGAATTGTCACTATCAACTGCTAATGAACTAAGCATTCATTGAAGCTTTCATCCGTTGATGCCTTATCCGTTGATGCTTTATCCGTTGAAGCTTTATCCGTTGATGCATTATCAGTTGAAGTCTTTATCCGTTGAAGCACTCATCTGTTGATGGATATTATCCGTTGAAGCATTAAAGACATCCGTTGAAGCTTTGTTTCTTATCCGTTGAAGGTCTTCAATATCAGTTGATACTTCTTCACTTATACAAAATTACAAGGCATGAAATATTTACAATTAGCCCTCCTATTTGCATATCCACTAATAGTCAACATGACTGATAATTTCCTACAACATCTAAGAATTACAACTTGAATCCAGAGAATGAAATGTGCTACATTACTAAACTTATTTCTAAGTAAAGCTACTCCTTCAACGGATAGCCAAGATGGTCTTATCCGTTGAGGCTACAAACACTAGATTTCTACTTAAGTGTTTTGTATAACTTATCATCAAACCAATACACATATTCCTAACAAGAATAATAAAGGGTTAATAATAATATTTTATGGGAAAATTTTCAGCTGAAAATTTGCCTATAAATATACTATTATAGACCCTATTTTTGCCTCAACCTAAAAAATTTACAAAACCCTAATTCTCTCCACCTCCTCCTCCTTCATTACATCGTTTTATTGGTGGATACCGGTGGAGTGCTTCACACTTGAGGAGCAGCTGCTAAGGATCTCCGTTCATCATTTTTGGATCGCCATTAAAGACCTCCATCTTTCCATTAACGTAAAGCTTCTTAAGGTAAACATATTGAACTACGAATTAAATATTATTTTTTGCATGGATCCTGCGGAGGGTTTCGGTTTTTTTTAAGATTTAAATTTACGTTTTCGCTGCGTTTATGTGCTAAAAACCCTTCATATTTATCCTGATGTTTTGTATGCTTTGAGCATGACGATCAGATACCAGTCTAATCCAGGTGAGGGTCACTGGATAGTTTTCAAGAATATTCTTAAGTACTAAAGAGGACTAAAGAATTATTTTTAGTGTATAGAGAAGATAGGGAACTAGTTGTAAAGGGTTACACTGATACTAGTTTCTGAACCTAATTTTTGGACAGACAAGGATGATTACGAGTTTATGTTTGTTTTGTGTTTTGTTTAAATATAATTGATGTTAGCTTGAATATTTCACAGCAAGAACATTGATGATTCTATGGAAGCCGAATATATTGATATTTTTTTGAAACAACCATGGAGACTATTTAGGCATGTCCTTAGGAAATATCGACTTATTAATGAGATTAATGATTAAGGAGATATAAATGTAAATTGCATAGTAATGATAGTATTGCAGACCCACTGACTAAGGCTTTGTCACAGCAGAAGTACGATGGTCATACTAGTTCCATTAGTATTAGATACATAGGTGATTGGCTCTAGTGCAAGTGGGAGATTGTTAGTGTTTATGCCCTAGAGACAACACTATGATGTTTTAGTTTAAGACGTTAGGATTATTAATATTTATGTTCTATCAATTATTCCCTTTATACTTTATTAATTCTTAATTTACTGCGATATAAATGTTAGATTAATAAATGTCCTTGGAATATGATATGCAATTCTAAATCTCCAAGTACGTGAGTTAGAAATGAGATTATGAGAATAGTATCAATATTCATAAAGGTCCCTAGTCGAGTATTATTATTAAGGGACAATAATAATGCATTAAGACCGGTGTGTTTGTTGACTGGTGATCACATCTCATTGATCATAGGTATAGTGATACTAACGTCAAAAACACAGGCAGATGTATATGTACATGGTGTTGGACAGACCCAATATGAGATTCTACATGTCTGTTGTGCCATAAGTAATTCTCACAGTGATAATGATGTAATGGTCCTTAGACCTGAAGTCATTACATTTCTATACGAGAATTAATATACATTGATTCCATTAAAAGTTATCCTTGACCAGGTAATGATAAAAGTGGACATTGGGTATATTATGAATCGTTTGAGAAATATGAATGATCTAGATGGGATTTAACCCTCCTATGTTAGGAGTGATATTATTGGCCTCTTGTGTGAGCTAGACTATGAAATGCGTGGTCACGCTCAAATGTTGATTTGATATGATTATCTACTCATTGATCAAGAAAACGTGCATTAAACATTGATGAGGATGACGTATTACATGCCTCTGGTTTAATCTATAATATTTGGTTAAAGGGATTATATTACGTTGTACATTATTCATGAAAGGTTAAATCGATCACCGATTCAATTATTATTACTTGGCTAGCAATGATGTATTACTAAATACCGCTCACTGTTTATGATTTTAAATTAGATTTAAAATTCGTTGCCAACATAATATTAACCTATAGGGTCACACACAAAGAATGCTTGAAGGATTATTTAATTTAAATTGGATTTAATTATATTAAAGTAATTTGAATTATTTATAATATTAATTAAGTATGACTTAATTAATTAGATAAATATTGATATTCAAATTTACTAATATTAATTATGAAATTCATTTGTTAAATAATTAAGTGTGACTTAATTAATATACAAATAGGAATTTAGAATTAATAATAACTCCTAATTAGTTAAGAGTTATAATTCTTATTATACTCTCTATATAATATCTCTTGTGTGGCTGATTTTGTAAGTAAGACTGTAAAAAAACAACTAGCCACCAAGGGAGAAGATGGAGAGAGCAAGAAGAAACGAGTTTGTGCTAGTACACATCCAATCCTTGCGTTCAAGCATTCGTGTGGATGTCGATAGAGCGTAGATTATGAGAGCGGGATGCGTGGTGATTGAACAAGCTTTAGATCTCCATTAGTCAACCAATTTGTAAAGCTTCTTAAGGTAAACAATCTGATCTACAAATTAAATATATTTTTCGCATAGATCCTGCGGTGGGTTTTGAAAATTTTGATTTTTCACGTTTTTAATTACTGTTTCCGTTGCATTTATGTGCTCGAAACCCTTCACTTTAGTCATTCAACAGCTTTTGAAATCTACTGAAAGTGTCATTCAGGGACTTACCACCTTTAAAATGGAAGTGTTCATATTATTGTATGCAAAGTTGCATTTTGTTTTCTCTAACTTGCTCAGTTCCCTCACAAAGTACTTGTACAGTGTCCCAAACATCCTAAGCAGTTTTGAAATTTATGATATTGGAAAACATGTCTTGATTAAGATCATTGAATAATATGTTCATGACCTTTTGTCTTTATGGACTGCTTCGATATCTTCATCAGTCAATTCTGATTTAGGCTTTGGAACAGTATACTCATTTCCAGTAGCATCACTAGCATCTGTTGCAACCCTGTGAGGAATATGAGGTTAATTTTTGATGAAGTTGATATACCTTTCATCTTGAGATAGTAGATGAAGGTGCATCTTTGTGGCGCCCCAAAACCCAGGGTCTGGAGTCTCGGAAGCCACGCTATCTAAACTCACACAACTCACACTACAATATGTAAATACTCATGCTTCACGACCCCACACTTAACATACACACAGTACAGGTTATTGTCTTGGAAACGAACCATCATTACTAGAGAAATTTTATTACAACCCAAATGTAATTAGTCTTACCGGGGGTGACCTTTAAGTAAGCTTAATCCGCCGGCCGAATATACGCTTCTTATTTCTTATTTTACATAAACCATACTTATAAATAAGCCGAACTATAAACAACTGAAAACTAATCCAGATTATTCCGACTACCTGAGGTACTGCACCAAACAATCTACGGAACAGCTGGCCATTTCCTACCCGTTTCCTGACTGTGGTTCTCATGGCAGGCATCTTGATTCACTGTTGTGTTGTGTCAATTTAAGAAAACAAGTGTGAGCTAAGATGCTCAGCATAATAATGTACAGTATGAAAATGACTGTATAATAACATCATATATTATATATATGTTTTATTTAAAAGTAGATTTCTCGGTGTCCTACACCTTCTTATGAGAATAATTCTTTTAAGGGGTTTTTATAACCTGTGAATACCTTAATAGTAATCCCAGCACCTAGGCTTGGGTTACGGTATTGCATATCAATTCCAATTGGAAGATTTTGGACATCTCACAGGAGCCACCGCATATGATGATCAGTCGTCCTACGGAAAGTAACCTTCTTTACTAGTAAAAGGACTGATACCGTCATCTCTCGGGTATCACCCTGGCCGCATTCGGGCTACGTGTCCCATTTTCGGGTATACACATACTTCACAAGTTCCTGAGTACACAAAGTACCTTCGCCTGCGGTACCTTTGGTAGCCCATCCAGCACACGTAGTACCAGAGTCTACCCCTCCATTGTCCTTCAACAGAATTCTATCCATCCCGGGAAATTGAACCACATCGAAGTTCCCCAAGTGTTTTGCTTGTTGATAGAGATTATTTATCTTTTTAGAATATAAGTGTATATATATGTATATACGTACTTCCGATAATTTCGGAGGAAGTACTAGGGATGTGAGTTGACCGTTGTCAACAGATAATTAATAAGGGGAAAAGTTTCTTCTTGAAACTATATTCAATATAATAATAAGTCGGGATAATATTCACCGAAGATTTGAAATTATTCGAATGATACTTCTAAATCAGAAGGTATATCAGGATCTATGATCTTTAAATCAATAACAATCCTTAAATAAATAATCATTAATTAAATAGTAGTCTATAAATAATTAAATGATAATTGATATTCATCATACCTCGAATGAGTTATTCTTTTAAAAGATTTATTTAAATAGTGTTCCTCAACTAATTTGTGTTTACATAACTAATAATCTATAATGATTAATCGGGTTTGAAATAAATAAACGTTGAAGTATACTACTTCTATAATAAAGGAATACGTATATAATATTTAATATCCGAATCAATAAAATATAGTTGAGGGAATATGCTCATTGGGAAATCATTTTAAAAGTTTGAGGTGTTTTAATGTTTCGTAAGTGGACGATGAGTCCCTTTAAAATGTACTATTATGGACTTATATCCGTCCTATAATATCTCCGGAATGATTCCCGGGTTTTATCTTAAATCCCGACCGACCCTCGGTCTTCTATCATACATTACGCTTAAAGCGAAATAACATTTCACGATATATACTTATCGTACAACATCGCTATATCATGCGAAAATTCAAAACTACGTATCATGGAAAACATAGTATTTATGCGATGATAGTAAAACAATCTTTTCACAACACAACAGTAAAATGGAGTTGGGTTTGTAAACTTGCCTGGGTATCTCGAGGTGGAGGATGCTCTAGGTTCCGCTCGGAAATCTATAACCATAAACACATTTCATTTCGTTAGGTTCCGTCCTAATTCACGGTAATTTGCACTCATGCGCTACTCATTATACACCCTCTCAACTCATACTACCCTTAACATTTCTTTTAAGTCATAAACACTTTATGGTCACTTCATTTTCCTAAGTATCTAGAGTTCATTCTCATTATCGTTGTCGGCTCCGCTTAAGGATTCTTACGGTTTTTACTCGCGCGGTCTCGGCTCCGACATTTTTATAAAATTGAGAAATCATTATTTTCACTTGAAATTTTTATAACAGTTAGGAAACTCCACATGTTACTCTCTGTAAAAATTTCATAATTTACGAATACTTTTAAGTCTATCCTTTATATTTTCAAAATTCGTGATTTGTAGCAGTTTTTGTCGCGTAAACCACTTTTACTAAAACGATCATAACTTTTGATCCGTAAATCGGAATTAAGCGATTCAAGCGCCTAAACGATCCTTATAACATTTTCTATCTTAAAAAAAAGGTTATTTCTCAAGAATCTACAGTTTACAACTTCGAGACTTTCTGCAGAAACTTAAAGTTACGGTTTGTTGTTTTTAACGAAGTTACGTTTACGATCGGGGTTTCGTTTATGCCTTAACTATCAACACAACCACCAACAATCATCATATCATCATCAACACACAAACTCCTCTCAAGAACATCATGTTCTTGAGGCAACAACAACCAACCTTAAATCTACTTAACTTAATCATCAAGATTTCATAAACAACACTTAGTAAGCTAGGTTTACTAACACCCACTAAATGGATCTTAAACATGAACCTTAAATAAAGTTAGGACAAAGATTTTTACCTTTCTTGAAAGCTTGAGATGTGTTCTTGAGGATGGTGGAGGCTTGGAAGTGCTTGGTATGATTTTTGGAACCTAAAACCACCATTAAAATCAAGAAACCAAAGAGAGGTTACTATTTACACTATTCACTAGTGAGTTTCTTGAATTTATTCCACCCATCAAACCTTGATAAAAAGAGATGAAAGATTTTTATTACCTTAATTTAGTTGCTAGGAGGCTTGGGAAATAAATGTGGGATTTTACAAGAACTAGAGCTTGGAGTTTTGAATTGCAATTCCTTCTTTTCCTTCAAATAGCCGAATGGAAGCAAAAAATGGGGGTGGGGGGGTATTTATAGCACTTGTTTGCTTCTCTTGGATGAATTCTAGGTTGCTTCTTGGAAGGTGACTTGATATCTTTGCAAGTTGATCTTTATTCTTCCTAGGATAGCTTAGGTTTATTCCTTGTCTCCAAATCCATGGACAAATCTTTGTAGCTTGCTAGCTTACAAGCTAAACTACAAACTCCTTAGCACACTATTTGCTAGCTAGCTTGGTCATCCTAGGGTTAGCTTACTATTTGATGAAGTAACCATGGTTACTTCCTTACCATGGTTTAGTTAGTGCGTTACGTTTAATTAATCGTTTACACGTTCGCTCGGTTACTTAAACGTTCTCCGCAATACTTATTCGTAAATGGTTCGCAATGTAATTATTTTCATATTTATTCCTTATATTTTTATTTATCCTAATTGAATATAAATCCGTAGGATTTTAATCTCGTAATTATATTGTGATTCCTGTAGTCCTTGATAAGTCGTAATTACGGTTGTTTTTCAAAGTTCGTTTTCTTCGAAAACTAATAGCGTTTACATACACTTATTTGGTACGTATAGTCGTAATATCTATTTCGAAACTCACTTTCTTATGCACTATATAGTGTGGGCTCAAAAGTTTTCTTGTCTGTCAGGGTTACTATTCATTAAACATTTTTACTGGGTCTCAAAAATTCGAGTTATTACAGTCTTCCCCTCTAACAAGGATTCCGTCCCGGAATCAATTAAAAAAATAAGTGGGGATATCTATTCCTCATGGTGTCTTCAAGTTCCCAAGTTGATTCCTCAACATTTTGATTTCTCCACAAGATCCTAACTAGCTTCACCATTTTGTTCCTCAGCACTTGTTCTTTCTGGTCCATTATCCTAACTGGCTGCTCGATGTAGGTCAGATCTGGTTGTAAATCTACCTGCTCGTACTCTATTACATGTCGGGCATCGGCATGGTACTTTCTCAACATAGATACGTGAAACACGTTGTGTACTTGTTGCAAATTAGGAGGCAAGGCGAGCTCGTAAGCTAGAGGTCCTATCCTCCTCAAAATTTCAAAGGGTCCTATGAATCTGGGACTCAGCTTCCCTTTCTTTCCAAATCTCATCACTCCTTTCCACGGAGATACCTTCAATAACACCGAATCTCCTACTTCATATTCCCTATCCTTCCTGGTCTGATCGGCGTACTTCTTTTGTCTGTCCTGGGCTGCTGCCAGTCTCTTCCTGATGAGTTTCACCATTTCTCTGGTCTGCTGGACTAACTCTGGTCCTAATAGCTTGTGTTCTCCAACTTCATCCCAACACAGGGGAGAGCGACATCTTCTCCCGTAAAGAGCTTCATACGGGGGCATTCTTATGCTAGCGTGATAGCTATTGTTGTAAGAAAATTCTATCAGGGGTAAGTGATCATCCCAATTTCCTTTGAAGTCGATGGCACATACTCGCAACATATCTTCTAGGGTCTGTATAGTCCTTTCGCTTTGTCCATCCGTCTGGGGCTGGTAAGCGGTACTCATGTTTAGTCTGGTGCCTACACATTCCTGGAAGCTTCTCCAAAATCGGAAATTAAACCTCGGGTCTCTATCTGACACTATGGCTACAGGAACGCCGTGTCTTATTACAATTTCCTTCAAGTAAATATCTACCAACTTGTCTACGGTGTACCTTTCGTTGATTGGTAGGAAGTGTGCGGACTTGGTCAGTCTATCAATGATAACCCATATAGCATCGTGATTGGTCTTTGTCCTAGGTAAGCCTATCACAAAATCCATGGCTATGTGTTCCCATTTCCATTCCAGAATTTCTAGGGGTCGTAACGGTCCACTAGGTCGCTGGTGTTCCACCTTCACTCTTTGGCATGTCAAGCACTTGCTAACCCACTCCGCTACTTTTCTCTTCATGTTAGGCCACCAATAATATTCCTTAAGGTCACGGTACATTTTTGTACTTCCTGGGTGGATTGAATATCTAGAGCTGTGCCCTTCATGCAACAGCTCGTCCTTTAATTCTTGCACATTCGGAATCCAAATCCGGGACGCATACCTCATGATCCCTTCCTCATCCTTCTCGCATCTCACTTCCTCACCGGTCAATGTCCCTTTTTCCTCGCTCATCTTCTTTTCCTGACATACTCGTATCTTTGTAGTCAGTTCTGGTACTAGCTTAATCTCAAATAATCCTTCCGTTCTCTTACCGGTCATTCTTACATCGATTTCCATCTTCTCAAATTCCTTAACTAATTCCTCCGATGTCATTATCATTTTGGGTATTTCCTTCCTACTAAGGGCGTCAGCCACCACATTGGCTTTACCCGGGTGATACAAAATTTCACAGTCGTAGTCCTTTATCAACTCTAACCATCTTCTTTGTCTCATGTTTAGTTCATTCTGAGTAAAAATATATTTGAGGCTTTTATGGTCAGTGTAGATCTCGCATTTCTCACCGTATAGGTAATGTCTCCAAATTTTTAGGGCAAATACTATAGGTGCTAATTCTAGGTCATGCGTAGGGTATCGGCTCTCATACTTCTTTAATTGTCGAGAGGCATACGCTATAACCTTGTCGTGCTGCAATAGTACACATCCTAATCCTTTAAGTGATGCGTCGCTGTATATCACAAACTCTTCCTTTCCATCGGGAAGAGCGAGCACTGGTGCTAACACCAGCCACTTTTTCAGTCCTTGAAAGCTCTCTTCACACTTTTCCATCCATACGAACTTTTCTGCCTTCCGGGTAAGTCTAGTCAGTGGACCGGCTATCTTAGCGAAGTCTTGCACGAATCTCCGGTAATAACCTGCTAAACCTACGAAACTCCTAACCTCTGTCGGGGTTGCTGGTCTTTCTCAATTGGATACCGCCTCTATCTTGGCGGGGTCAACTAAAACTCCTTTTCTACTCACCACATGTCCTAAAAACTGAACTTCTCTCAGCCAAAATTCGCACTTTGAAAACTTGGCATACAATTTCTCATTCCTCAAGATTTCTAAGACTATCCTCAAATGTTCCGCATGTTCTTGCTCTGTCCTTGAGTAGATCAGAATATCATCTATAAAAACTATCACACATATGTCCAGGTACTTTTTGAACACTCTGTTCATCAAATCCATAAAGGCTGCAGGTGCATTAGTTAATCCAAACGACATGACTAAGAACTCATAGTGTCCATACCTAGTGCGAAAAGCAGTCTTTGGTATATCTTCCGGTTTGATTTTCAACTGGTGATATCATGTCCTTAAATCTATTTTGGAAAAATGTACAGCTCCTTTGAGTTGGTCGAATAGGTCGTCAATTCTGGGAAGAGGGTACCTATTATTTATAGTCAGCTTATTCAGCTCTCGATAGTTTATACATAATCTCATGCTACCGTCCTTTTTCTTTACGAATAGTACTGGTGCTCCCCATGGTGACACATTGGGCCTTATCATTCCGTTATCTAATAATTATTGCAGTTGAGAAGCTAGTTCTTTCATCTCAACTGGGTCTAATCTATATGGGGCCTTGGATACGGGTGCCGTTCCTGGTGCTAACTCTATAGCGAACTCGATTTCTCTGTCAGGTGGTAATCCTGGTAAGTTTTCTGGAAATACATCCTCGAATTCGTTTACTATGGGTATGTCCTGTATGTTGGGGACCTCCTTCTGGGTATCTATTACATAAGCCAAATAGGCCTCGTTACCTTTCCTCAACAATCTTTTTGCTTGAAGCATGGTCAAAAATTTCTGGTTCTGTCGTTGACCTTTAAACACTACTTCTTTATCATTCTGCACTCTTATCTTAACTCTCTTCTGTTCACAATCTATTTGCGCTCCATTACGGGATAACCAATCCATTCCTAAGATCACATCAAATTCTCCTAACGCGAATGGTATTAAGTCGACCTCGAAAATCTCCTCTTCTAATTTCAGCTTGCACTTAGGGTATATTTGATTTACAGGGATTATTTCTTTGTTTGCTATTTCCACTCGTAATACCTCACGTAAGAGTATGGCATTAAGTTTTAACTTGCTAGCAAAATCTTGAGATATAAAAGACTTGGTTGCTCCAGAATCAAATAGGACATTTGCATGTTCGTAATTTAACAAAAGGGTACCTGCTATCACGTTAGTGTTTCAGGCAGCATCCTGAATAGTCATGTTGAAGGTCCTAGCGGATGGAGGTCGGTTAGATATAGCTCTACTCATTCCTGAGGCTGGGGGCTTCAACGTTGGGCAATCCCGCTTCATGTGTCCTACCTTCCCACATTGGAAACACGTTACTTTGGGCCGGGTGCAACTGTTGGTAAGGTGCCCGATTTGGTCACACAGGTAACATCTCAGAGGGGCTCTTGTCTGGTTACACACTCCAAGGTGCCTCTTCTTACAGGTTTGACATTCTGGTATTGGGGCACGTGGTTGGCTATGAAATGTTACCCTAGATTGTCCGCCGCCCTGGCCAACGCTCTCACTTGGGGCCTTTCTGAATCCAGGGCCTCTTGCAGATTGGGACACCGCTCCCCTGACGAACCTACTTGGAAGGCTCCTATTTCCGGTTCCTATTCCTTGGCTTCCTATCTTCCTCTTCCTATTCTCCTTTTCTTTCACAGTCTGCTCACTACCAGCTTCAACAATCGAGGCTTTCTGTACTAAGGTGGCATAGTCTGTCAGTTCTAACACTGCTACTCAGTTCTGTATCCATTGTTTTAGACCAAGCTGGAACCTTCGCGCTTTCTTTTCTTCAGTATTCATAAACTCAGGCACAAATCTAGACAACTCAGTAAATTTGGCCTCATATTCTGCCACGGTCATCTTATCCTGTTTCAACTCCAGAAATCTAATCTCCATCTGGGTTTCCATAAACCTAGGGAAGTACTTGTCTAAGAACAGTTGGGTAAATCTATCCCATGGGATCACAGCATCAGTTTCTAGGTTTCGTTTGGACTCCCACCAATAGTTAGCTTCTCCTTTCAACATGTAAGAAGTGAAAATGGTCTTATGTCGTTCCTCAACTCCTAGTATCTCGAAGGACTTTCCTATCTCTTTGAGCCAGGCCCGTGCTTCAACGGGGTCAGCAAATCCTAGAAACTCTGGGGGTTTGAGGGACTTGAAGGCTCTAAAGACAGTAGCTGCAGTCTGTTGGGCAGTAGGGGGCTGTGGTGGAATAGGCTGTTGGTTCAGATTTGCTCTTAGTAGTTCCATAAATTCATTCACGGGGTTCCCTCCCTGATGGGTATCCTCAGCCTCTTCTTCTATATATTCTTCCTCATCATATTCATTATAGTATATGTCTTCTTCACTTCCCTCATTTACTACTGGGTCACCTCGTTGTTGGTTAACAGACTCTGTGGGCTGTGCCCTGGTTCCTCTTCTACGGGGTGGCATTATTCTGATAAGGAAAATTGGTCACATGATTATGACAGTTAGGTTATTTTATTCATATATAAGCATGTTATTTATTATTTAACAGGTTTTATAAAGTGCATTAATATAGACATCAATTCTTTAATAACTGCTTCGATATATATTCATAAGATCTCCCAATTATATCTTGAGGATGAAACAACTAGCCGAGTTCATACATGCCTGATTACAATCTATCACTGCTAGTTCTAAATACTGAAAGGAAAATACATAAGCCGTGTACCCTGAAAGGCTAGGAACGCTATCTACTACTAGTAATCCTATCAAAATTGGTGACAAGTCACTCAGCCTTCTTCAAGGTCTACATCTAGTCACTAATCTCTCAGTCACTATCACTGCGAGTGAGGTCACGCACCCTCCTCATCGCTCCTGCAATCATCATCTCTGCATCGACTACTGGGATGTATCCTCCCACTGATGTCATCCTCATCTGAAGCCTGGTACGGAGCTCGATCTCATCGATCTCTCTACGGGCTATGGCTGGGGAAGCAGCTCTAAAGTCTCCTGGGTATCCTAGTCGGGTAGCTCTCTCAGCTGTCAGTGCCTGGCGTAACTCAGCAATACGGGCAGATGCCGCCGTGATCTCAGCGTTAAGCTGACTCACTACCCAGTCGTGTACGGCTACATGCATGGTCGCCGGTGGTGGTAGAGGTGAGTCTGGGTCGCTAGAGGATATGTTCCGGACCTCATGGAACTGTGCTCGCATCGCCTCCTCATCATCGTCATCCATATAGGACATAGGGCTCTGGATCCCTGGGGGTGGTGTAGGAGAGCGAATATCCTGGTGTGGGTACATCTCTACATCTCTCCATACTACGCAATTAGCTACGGGGACAGGAAGCTCAGTCTCCTCTTCTAGGACATCCTCAGTAGGGTCATTGTCTGAATCATCAATGGGTGGGCTCTCTGGCTCAGGAATAGGGTTATGCTCAGGAATCATCAAATCATCAACAGGGTCAACCTCCCTCCTAGGCTCCACTGGTACCTGACACAATAGGCAAGGTGTTACTAACTTAGAGTTGGAATTCCCTTGAGGGTAAAACAGTCAAGACTACCCGTGTAGCCCGACGACGAACTCGACTTGAGCTCTAATTGATTTTTTTATTATTCTTAGGTCTACATATTTTATATCCTATCGTTTCCAAGATTTGATAACCTAAGGCTCTGATACCATTTCTGTGGCGCCCCAAAACCCGGGGCCAGGAGTCTCGGAAGCCACGCTATCTAAACTCACACAACTCACACTACAATATGTAAATACTCACGCTTCACGACCCCACACTTAACACACACACACTACAGGTTATTGTCTTGGAAACGAACCATCATTACTAGAGAAATTTTATTACAACCCAAATGTAATTAGTCTTACCAGGGGTGACCTTTAAGTAAGGGTAATCCGCCGACCGAATATACGCTTCTTATTTCTTATTTTACATAAACCATACCTATAAATAAGCCGAACTATAAACAACTCAAAACTAATCCAGCTTATTCTGACTACCTGAGGTACTGCACCAAACAATCGACGGAACAGCTGGCCATTTCCTACCCGTTTCCTGGCTGTGGTTCTCATGGCAGGCATCTTGATTCACTGTTGTGTTGTGTCAATTTAAGAAAACAAGTGTGAGCTAAGATGCTCAGCATAATAATGTACAGTATGAAAATGACTGTATAATAACATCATATATTATATATATGTTTTATTTAAAAGTAGATTTCTCGGTGTCCTACACCTTCTTATGAGAATAATTCTTTTAAGGGGTTTTTATAACCTGTGAATACCTTAATAGTAATCCCAGCACCTAGGCTTGGGTTACGGTATTGCATATCAATTCCAATTGGAAGATTTTGGACATCTCACAGGAGCCACCGCATACGATGATCAGTCATCCTACGGAAAGTAACCTTCTTTACTAGTAAAAGGACTGATACCGTCATCTCTCGGGTATCACCCTGGCCGCATTCGGGCTACGTGTCCCATTTTCGGGTATACACATACTTCACAAGTTCCTGAGTACACAAAGTACCTTCGCCTGCGGTACCTTTGGTAGCCCATCCAGCACACGTAGTACCAGAGTCTACCCCTCCATTGTCCTTCAACAGAATTCTATCCATCCCGGGAACTTGAACCACATCGAAGTTCCCCAAGCGTTTTGCTTGTTGATAGAGATTATTTATCTTTATAGAATATAAGTGTATATATATGTATATACGTACTTCCGAGAATTTCGGAGGAAGTACTAGGGATGTGAGTTGACCATTGTCAACAGATAATTAATAAGGGGAAAAGTTTCTTCTTGAAACTATATTCAATATAATAATAAGTCGGGATAATATTCACCGAAGATTTGAAATTATTCGAATGATACTTCTAAATCAGAAGGTATATCAGGATCTATGATCTTTAAATCAATAACAATCCTTAAATAAATAATCATTAATTAAATAGTAGTCTATAAATAATTAAATGATAATTGATATTCATCATACCTCGAATGAGTTATTCTTTTAAAAGATTTATTTAAATAGTGTTCCTCAACTAGTTTGTGTTTACATAATTAATAATCTATAATGATTAATCGGGTTTGAAATAAATAAACGTTGAAGTATACTACTCCTATAATAAAGGAATACGTATATAATATTTAATATCTGAATCAATAAAATATAGTTGAGGGAATATGCTCATTGGGAAATCATTTTAAAAGTTCGAGGTGTTTTAATGTTTCGTAAGTGGACGATGAGTCCCTTTAAAATGTACTATTATGGACTTATATCCGTCCTATAATATCTCCGGAATGATTCCCGGGTTTTATCTTAAATCCCGACCGACCCTCGGTCTTCTATCATACATTACGCTTAAAGCGAAATAACATTTCACGATATATACTTATCGTACAACATCGCTATATCATGCGAAAATTCAAAACTACGTATCATGGCAAACATAGTATTTATGCGATGATAGTAAAACAATCTTTTCACAACACAATAGTAAAATGGAGTTGGGTTTGTAAACTTGCCTGGGTATCTCGAGGTGGAGGATGCTCTAGGTTCCGCTCAGAAATCTATAACCATAAACACATTTCATTTCGTTAGGTTCTGTCCTAATTCACGGTAATTCGCACTCATGCGCTACTCATTATACACCCTCTCAACTCATACTACCCTTAACATTTCTTTTAAGTCATAAACACTTTATGGTCACTTCATTTTCCTAAGTTCTTGAGTTCATTCTCATTATCGTTGTCGGCTCCGCTTAAGGATTCTTACAGTTTCTACTCGCGCGGTCTCGGCTCCGACATTTTTATAAAATTGAGAAATCATTATTTTCACTTGAAATTTTTTATGACAGTTAGGAAACTCCACATGTTACGCTCTGTAAAAATTTCATGATTTATGAATACTTTTAAGTCCATCCTTTATATTTTCAAAGTTCGTGATTTGTAGCAGTTTTTGTCGCGTAAAATACTTTTACTAAAACGATCATAACTTTTGATCCGTAAATCGGAATTAAGCAATTCAAGCACCTAAACGATCCTTATAACATTTTCTATCTTAAAAAAAGGTTATTTCTAAAGAATCTACAGTTTAAAACTTCGAGACTTTCTGCAGAAACTTAAAGTTACGGTTTATTGTTTTTAACGAAGTTACGTTTATGATCGGGGTTTCGTTTATGCCTTAACTATCAACACAACCACCAACAATCATCATATCATCATCAACACACAAAATTCTCAAGAATATCATGTTCTTGAGGCAACAACAACCAACCTTAAATCTACTTAACTTAATCATCAAGATTTCATAAACAACACTTAGTAAGCTAGGTTTACTAACACCCACTAAATGGATCTTAAACATGAACCTTAAATAAAGTTAGGCCAAAGATTTTTACTTTTCTTGAAAGCTTGAGATGTTTTCTTGACGATGGTGGAGGCTTGGAAGTGCTTGGTATGATTTTTGGAACCTAAAACCACCATTAAAATCAAGAAACCAAAGAGAGGTTACTATTCACACTATTCACTAGTGAGTTTCTTGAATTTATTCCACCCATCAAACCTTGATAAAAAGAGATGAAAGATTTTTCTTACCTTAGTTTAGTTGCTAGGAGGCTTGGGAAATAATTGTGGGATTTTACAAGAACTAGAGCTTGGAGTTTTGAATTGCAATTCCTTCTTTTCCTTCAAATAGCCGAATGGAAGAAAAAAATGGGGGTGGGGGGGGTATTTATAGCACTTGGTTGCTTCTCTTGGATGAATTCTAGGTTGCTTCTTGGAAGGTGACTTGATATCTTTGCAAGTTGATCTTTATTCTTCCTAGGATAGCTTAGGTTTATTCCTTGTCTCCAAATCCATGGACAAATCTTTGTAGCTTGCTAGCTTACAAGCTAAACTACAAGGTTAGCTCCTTAGCACACTATTTGCTAGCTAGCTTGGTCATCCTAGGGTTAGCTTACTATTTGATGAAGTAACCATGGTTACTTCCTTACCATAGTTTAGTTAGTGCGTTACGTTTAATTAATCGTTTACGCGTTCGCTCGGTTACTTAAACGTTCTCCGCAATACTTATTCGTAAATGGTTCGCAATGTAATTCTTTTCGTATTTATTCCTTATATTTTTATTTATCCTAATTGAATATAAATCCGTAGGATTTTAATATCGTAATTATATTGTGATTCCCGTAGTCCTTGATAAGTCGTAATTACGGTTGTTTTTCAAAGTTCGTTTTCTTCGAAAACTAATAGCGTTTACATACACTTATTTGGTACGTATAATCGTAATATCTATTCCAAAACTCACTTTCTTATGCACTATATAGTGTGGGCTCAAAAGTTTTCCCGTCTGTCAGGGTTACTATTCATTAAACGTTTTTACTGTGAATACAATCTGCGATTAATACATATAATCAAACAAATGTGTGCGTGAGTAAACGAAATCAAACGGAGGAAGAAAAGATATAAACAGAAGAGAGATCCTCGAGTCCAGTTGAAACTGTCTCCTTAAAGCTATTTCGCCTCTCACCGTATGTGCGAGTCGATAGCCTCCCAGGATAAAACGAGGTAGCAGCGGCGTTACGGATAACGAGCACCTTCAGCGAGCTTGAACGGGTAAGAAACTATCACCGAGAGAGAGAGAGAGAGAGAGAGAGAGAGAGAGAGAGAGAGTTTTGTGTTTAAAGGCGAATATGTTTTTTGGTGTGTCTAACCCTAACGCCTTAGAGGTGTTTATATAGGTGTAGATAGACTTGTGCGCTACTCTTTTCCATAATTAAATATCATTAATTATGGAATCGGTGTAATACTTGCAAGCTACTCTATTCCATAAATAATCTGAAACAGAATCAGATTAAATATATCAAGACATACACCATATCAATTAATCTGAAACAAAATCAAATTAATTTATGCCATAATATTTGAGCCAAAATCTAATGGAAAATAATAATTTCCATTATTAAGAGAATATCATCATATCTCACACATCTTTTAGTCATAATGCTAAAAAATATGACTTACCAATATGGGACTTATACCCATATTTTCCAACAATCCCCCACATGGGTGAGATTGGTGATCTTAGTAGCATACACCAGACAGACAGACAGACACGGAGTTTGACTTGGTGATAGTTTCTTCGATCAGATATAGCATACGATAGGTAGAGAATGCTCCTTGAACCTTCGCTCGAGTAAGCATACCGACTTTACTGGTAGACAGTAGACGTGCTTGTCCTTGAACTGTTTGACCGTTTGTGTAAACGATGATATACTTATCACTATATCGTTTCTGACTCGTTCAACTCTCATGAGTATGTCCATTTTGGCCATGGAACATGTTAGATATATTTGATAATGTCATGGCTAATATGTTTTATGTTTAGCTTTCAGATCTTACTGAACAGGATAAATCAGTACTTAACTGTTGATCAGTACTTATACTGGAAGTCAGGACTTAAGGATATCAGTATGTATGTTATCCGGAGATAATCATCAGAAGATAGATATCAGAGCTTAAGTGCTGAAGGATAATCAGATAAGGACAGTAGCTGATTAAAGGAAAGAAGATTGAGATAAACATAAGAAGAGATATGCATGAAGAAGGAATTCCATGAAGAATGGAATACTTGGAAGAAAAGATATCTGATTGATATATTTTAGGAAGCAGAATTATATTCCATATCAATTAGCGATTATCTTGTAACTGTGTAGTATATAAACACAGACATAGGGTTTACACTATAAGTGTTATCATTATTAGAGAAGATTATTCATTGTAACCCTAGCAGCTCTCGTGATATTTATTCATCACTGAGAGGTAACAGTTCCATACTGTAACAGAGTTTATTGTTTCAATAAAGTTTGTTTTCTGTTACTTAAGTTCTTAAAGTTCGATTTGAGTGTACTATACACTGTATTCACCCCCTCTACAGTGTGTGTGTGACCTAACAATTGGTATCAGAGCCTATCTGTTAACATACATACAGTTAAAGATCCAAACACAATCATGTCGGACACAGAAACTCCAACTAAGCCTACCAAAACTGAGGAACCACCAAAGACACAAATTCAGAGTCGGTATGAGACCATCAGAGTTCCCATACTGAGACCATCTGAATATCCCATATGGAAGGTAAGGATGACCATGTTCCTGGAAGCAACAGATCCAGAATACCTTGATAGAATCAAGGAAGGTCCTCACAAACCAACCAAACTCGCTGTTGCAGTTGCAGGTGAAGCAGTAAAGACCGTACCAAAGGAGAAGAGTGATTATACTGCTGAGGATATAGCATCAATTGCTAAGGATGCTAAGGTACGACACTTACTGCATAGTGCCATTGATAATGTAATTTCAAACAGGGTAATCAACTGCAAGACTGCTAAGGAGATATGGGATGCTCTGGAAACAAGGTGTCAGGGAACTGACACAATTAAGAAGAACAGGAAGACAATACTCACTCAAGAGTATGAACACTTTGACTCAAAGGCTAATGAGTCATTGAATGATTTATATGATAGATTTGTCAAACTTTTGAATGATTTGTCATTGGTTGATAAAGAGTATGATCTTGAAGATTCAAACCTTAAGTTCCTGTTAGCTCTTCCTGAATGCTGGGATTTGAAGGCAACGACAATAAGAGACAACTACAATCTTGATGAAACAACTCTTGACGAAATCTATGGAATGCTCAAGACTCATGAGCTGGAGATGGAACAAAGAAGCAAGAGGAAAGGAGGAAAGTCAAGGACAGTTGCTCTTAAGGCTGAAGAAGAATTCCCCAAAGCAGCTTCCTCAAAGAAAGACAAGGGTAAAGCTCTTTTCATAAAGTCTGATACTGAGTCATCAAGTTCTGAGAGTAATGATGACTCAGATTCTGAAAGCTTGCCTGAGACTGATGTTGATGAGGAGATGATGAAGCTGTGTGCTCTTATGGTGAAAGGAATCACAAAAATTGCATACAGGAAGTTCAGGAAGGGAAAGAAGTTTTCCAGGAAAGGCATAAGTTATGATAAGAAGAATTTCAGAAGATCTGAAGGCAGAGGAGGAAAATCTGACAGAGGAGATTACACCAATGTTAAATGCTATAACTGTGGTGAGAAAGGCCACATATCTCCTGACTGTAAGAAGGTAAAGGGTGATAAAGGCAAGGCTCTTGTCACAAAGCAGAAAAGCTGGACAGACACCTCAAACTCTGAAAGTGAGGAGAACTATGCATTGATGGCAAATGCTGATAAAGAAAGTGCTGAGAGCAGTTCTGAAGCTGCTGAAATAAAGGTACCTCAGACTACTTATGCTTTTCATACTGATGATATTAATGAGTTGAGAAGATATCTTAAAACCATGTTTGTTAGCTATAGAGATCAAACTTTAACATGTGAAAGATTAACTTCTGAAAATCTTGCAGTTAAGAAAAGGAATGATTTCTTAGAAAAAGAGTTAGTCATGTTCCATCAAACTCAGAAGGATAGAGATGATGCTTTTTATGTTAGGAATGAAGTGCTAAAATTAAATGAATCTCTAAAAACTGAGTTAGAAAAGGAAAGAGAGATTATCAGGACTTGGACTAACTCTGGCAAAACAACTCAAAATTTGCTAAGTAGTGGAAACTGGAAAGAGGGCTTAGGTTATGGAGAAGATAAGAAAGATAAAGGAACTGAAGATATTAAGTCTGTTGATAAGCAAAAGCCAAAGTTAAAACCTGTTAAGTTTGTAACTGTAAAGTCTGAAAATGAAAAATCAGAAGTTACAAAGGAATCAACTTCTGACAAACTAAAACAGGAAAAGACAGCTGAAGTGAACATAGGCTTAATGACGAAGAAGCAGCTTAAACATAAGCTGAAAGATGTTAAGAATGCAAACAAGGTAAAATCACCTAGGAAAAATAGGAATGGAAAGGAAGGTGTGAATAAAAGCAATGATTATAAACCTGTTCCTGATGCTCCTAGGAAAATATGTCATAACTGTGGAAGTTCTAACCATCTGGCTTCTTTTTGCAGGAAGAATAAGAATATTAACTCCTTACCTTCAAAATCAGGAGTTAAGAGTCAGTCTGTTAGATACAAACCACAAAATCCTTGTTTTCATTGTGGTAGTTTATGGCATTCCATTTATACTTGTAAGGAATATCATAGTTTGTACTATGATTATTATCAAATAAAACCTTCTTTGAAGAAAGTTTCCATTGTTCCTTCTAGTGTAAATTCTGATTCAAAGTCTGATAGTGTAAGTTCTGATAAGAAAAATGTTAACATAAACTCTGATGCTAAATCCGCTGCAAATGTTAACAAACTTAATAAGGCCAAAGGATCCAAGCAAGTCTGGGTCCTTAAAACTAATAATTAGTGGTCTTTGTGATTGCAGGGCAACAGGAAAAATATTCTAGTTCTGGACAGTGGATGTTCAGGACATATGACTGGAAATAAGGCCCTGCTATCAGACTTTGTGGAGAAAGCTGGCCCAAGTGTTTCTTATGGAGATGGCAACATTGGAAAAACATTGGGATATGGCAATATCAATCTTGGAAATGTCATAATTAAACAAGTAGCTCTGGTCTCAGGACTTAAACACAACCTACTGAGTATAAGTCAAATCTGTGACAGAGGTTATCATGTTGATTTCTTTGAAGAACACTGTGAAATAGTGAGTAAATCTAAAGGCAAAGTTGTTCTGAAAGGATACAGGCGTGGTAACATTTATGAAGCTAAGCTTTTAACAAGTACTGATGGTTCTGCAATCTGTCTGATGAGTAGAGCATCAATTGAAGAAAGCTGGAATTGGCATAAGAAACTCTCTCATTTAAATTTCAACAATATAAATGAACTGGTCAAGAAAGATCTTGTGAGAGGATTGCCAAACACAGTATTTGCTCCTGATGGTCTTTGTGATTCATGTCAGAAAGCCAAACAAAGAAAATCTTCATTCAAGAGCAAGATTGAATCATCAATTCTTGAGCCTTATCATCTAATACATGTTGATCTATTTGGTCCAGTAAATGTCATGTCAATTGCAAAGAAGAAGTATGCGTTGGTCATAGTGGATGAGTTCACCAGATACACATGGGTATATTTCTTGCATACAAAAAGTGAAACTGCATCAACCTTGATTGATCATATCAAACATCTGGATAAAATGGTCAAAGATTCTGTGAAAGTTTTAAGGAGTGATAATGGCACTGAGTTCAAGAATTTGATAATGGAAGAGTTCTGCAAAAGCCATGGAATAAAGCAGGAATTTTCTGCTCCTGGAACTCCACAGCAAAATGGAGTTGTTGAAAGGAAGAATAGAACTCTCATTGAAGCTGCACGTATAATGCTTGAAGAAGCAAAGCTTCCAACCTATCTCTGGGCTGAAGCTGTGCAGACTGCTTGTTTTACTCAAAATGCAACACTCATTAACAAGCATGGAAAAACACCATATGAGATGATGAAGAAAAAGAAGCCAAATCTGAAATATTTTCATGTATTTGGATGCAAGTGTTTTGTTCTCAAGACTCATCCTGAACAGCTATCAAAGTTTGATCTAAAAGCTGATGAAGGAATCTTTGTTGGATATCCACTTTCCACAAAAGCCTTCAGAGTCTATAATTTGAGAACAAAAGTGGTCATGGAATCTATCAATGTCTCTTTTGATGATAAGAAGATCACTGGTCTTGAAGATTTCATTGACCATGATCAGCTGAGATTTGAAAATGAAGACTCAAATTCTGATACTGAAAATCCTGACAGTCTAAGTCCTGATACTGTAAACTCTGATGGATTAAACTCTGATGTTATTGAAACTGTGGTGACTACGTCAAAGGAAGATGCACCTATACAGGGGGAGCATACTCAAGATCCTACCACATCTCAAGAAACATCAGAACATGCATCTGGCTCTTCAAGTTCTGATTCATCAAGTTCTGATAAGCCAAGTTCTGATAGTGCTGAAAATCTAAATACTGAAGAATCCAACTCAGAGAGCATAGTTTCAGGGGGAGCATCAGAAAATGAAAATGAAGATAGCATGGATCATGGGGGAGCATCCAGTTCTAGAGAAAACCTTCCATCTGCAAGGAAGTGGACAAAATCCCATACACCTGATTTGATAATTGGAAATCCTGATGCATGTGTCAGAACTAGAACAGGTACTTCAAATGAATGTCTTTACAATTCTTTTCTCTCTCAGACTGAGCCAAAGAAAGTGGAAGAAGCTCTTCAAGATGCTGATTGGGTGCAAGCAATGCAGGAAGAGTTGAATGAATTTGAAAGAAACAAAGTCTGGACCCTAGTGCCAAGACCAAAGAATAGATCTGTTGTTGGTACAAAGTGGGTATTCAGAAACAAAACTGACAGTGATGACATAATTACAAGGAATAAGGCAAGGCTGGTTGCAAAAGGATATTCTCAACATGAGGGAATTGATTATGATGAAACATTTGCACCGGTTGCTAGGTTAGAAGCCATAAGGATATTTTTGGCTTATGCTGCTCACAAAAAGTTTACTGTCTTTCAAATGGATGTGAAAAGTGCTTTTCTCAATGGAGAATTGGAGGAAGAGGTATATGTTGAACAACCTCCAGGTTTTGTAGATACCAAACATCCAGATTATGTCTACAGGCTTGATAAAGCACTTTATGGACTTAAGCAAGCTCCTAGAGCATGGTATGAGACTTTAACTCAGTTTCTTCTGGAAAGTGGATTAAACAGAGGGACAATAGACAAAACATTGTTCTACCTCAACCATGGAAAGGACTTACTTCTGGTCCAGATTTATGTTGATGATATCATTTTTGGATCTACAAATGACAAACTTTGCAAGAAGTTTGCCAAACTAATGCAGTCAAGATATCAGATGAGTATGATGGGGGAACTTAGCTATTTTTTGGGCCTTCAAGTCAAGCAGAATGAGGAAGGCACTTTTATTTGTCAAACCAAGTACACCAGAAATTTGCTGAAGAAATTTGGAATGCAAGATTGTTCAAGTGCATCCACTCTAATGGCCACTGCTACAAAACTGGATAAGGATACCGGTAAATCAGTAGATATTACTGACTACAGAGGTATGATTGGCTCTCTACTCTATCTAACTGCTAGTAAACCTGATATCATATATGCTACCTGTCTTTGTGCAAGATTTCAAGCAGATCCAAGAGAACCTCACTTAACAGCTGTAAAAAGAATCTTTAAGTATCTTAAAGGAACAGCTGCTCTGGGATTATGGTATCCTAGAGAATTAGATTTTAAACTAATAGGTTACTCAGATGCAGATTTTGCAGGGTGCAAAATTGACAGGAAAAGCACAAGTGGAAGCTGCCAATTTCTTGGAGGCAGATTGGTTTCTTGGTACAGCAAGAAACAAAAGTCAATTTCCACATCAACTGCAGAAGCGAGTATATTGCTGCAGGAAGTTGTTGTGCACAGATTCTTTGGATGAAGAATCAGTTACTGGATTATGGGTTAACATATTTCAAAATCCCTATTTACTGTGATAATCAAAGTGCTATTGCTATGACAGGTAATCCAGTTCAACACTCTATGACAAAGCACATCAGCATCAGGTACCACTTCATCAGGGAACATGTGGATGAAGGTACAGTGGAATTGCATTTTGTTCCCACAGATCAACAACTGGCAGATATCTTCACAAAACCACTATGTGAATCTACTTTTACAAGATTGGTAAATGAACTTGGAATGGTTTCAGGTTCTTTCTCTAAATCTGCTTAGATTTGTTCTGTGTTATCAGACTTTATGCTCAGTATTTACAGAATTAATCTCATTGTATATTCTGTGCTTAATTGATAAATGTCTTTAAGTACTGACTGTTGTCTGATATATGTTTCTAAACTCTGATAAGTGATATGTCTGTTCAAGTACCTATTCAATCCTATGAGGATAACTGTGCTAGATACTGACCTAGTAGTCTTCAATAAACAAATGATTCCATGTAAGAAGTAATTATTTCAGTGGAAATCTTATGACACTAGCAAATTCTGATAATTGAGCTTAGTTAAGTTTACTTTGTATATCTTATTACTAAGTCACAAATTAGAATAATGTTACTCATCTGTTAAGTTCTGATACTAGTAAAACTGCTGAATGTACTAAGTGCTGATAAACCTCACTTATCAAAAGAAAAAGCAAAAAGATCAAAGAATAAAATCAAGTACTCCTTTGAGATCTAGAGTAAAAATGTGGAAGGGATGACCCAAGTGCATTGCTGGTATTAATTAAATATGCATTAGAAAAGCAAAATATTTTCTTGGTGACTTTTCACACTCTATGATTACTGGAGAAATACTCTGATAATAGCATAAATTCTGATAAACAGTCGTGACTCACTTACACTGAGAAGCCACTGTAAAATAGAATTTCAAAAGATGCATAAAATTAGCACAAAATAGTTGAGGTGGACTCAAGCATGAACTCATTCATCAGTAGGTTTTAGGACAATGACAGCTCTTTAGCAAAATTTTAGTTATGCCTTATTTCTAAGATGTACTGAAGTGAATCAGACTTTACTCTTTGTCTGTTATTTAGCTTAATGCACACACTAATCACTTCATCTGAATGATGAAAATTTCTGTGGTGGTCTATGTTATTTTAGATAAACAGTCATTGTGTCATTATTGCACAAATTCTGAGGACAAGTTCTAGTTACACGTTCTGATGATTAAGTTCTGACGTCTATAACTCAGAACTTGTATGAGGATTTACCAAGATGGGCATTCCTTTTTCGAGTTAAAAAATTATGTTCTGATGACTGTTAAGTTCTGGTATAGGTCTAAGTTCTGATTTCTCAGTCTAATCCTTTACTTGGCTTATCTGTGAATAAAATTTGATAACAGTCTCAGTTCGAACTAGAATATGTTGAAGTGGAAGATTAATAGTCACTATGATTAGGATTAATGGTATTCATCCTTGAACAGTCCAATGTTTCTTGTTTCTTGTGCGGTTTAAACCATGATTCCTCTTTCCAATGAATGTTATTCTTTTTCAAAGTCTAGGGAGACGAGGTAGAATTAATTCTACCTGTCAGCATTCAATTTCTTTGCGTCTCCTGGCATTCTCTTGCCTATATAAGCAACCACTTCACATCAGCCTTCCCATCATACTTTTATCACAAAATCACTCTCGCTTTTCACTTATCATCATAAATGGCTGAATTTGGCTGGTTCTACAATTATGGTGATGAGACTGTTCATGTCTTTGTGAATGGAATTCCAACTCCATACCCTATCACCAACATTCCTCACAATCTCTGGATTCAATTTCCAGAGGTTATCAAACGTGATCTGGTGGCCGTTCGAAGAGAACTTCATCTTCAGCGTCTCCGCCAGCAAGAGCGAATCATCCGACTCGCCATTCTGTTTGTCGAGAGTAGGAAGAAGAAGATGACTTAATCTCGTCTTCTTCCTGTTTTTCTTCATCATCAGCTTTGTCAGGCTTCTTAGCTAGGACTAAGGCTGTTGATGTTAGGATTAGAAGCTTAGGGAAAATCTTGTATAAGTATTAATGTAATTTCCATTTCATAAATGTATTGTCTTGATATATTAATGAAAGTTATTTTTACTTCAAGATTTTGTCTCTGAGTTATTTTATCTTGTGTTGATAAATCCTGATTGATATTCTGATGACCATATAACTTTTGTTTTATATTAAGTTCTGAATCATTTTCAGCACTTATATATCTAATTTATCTTGGTCATTTTCATGTGATGTATTTTCAGAATTTCAATAATGCAGTGAAAAATAATTCCATCAGTGCTAACGGTTTAAATTTTGAATCAAAACTGTTTCTCTTTATAAATAGAATGATTTTTCCTTGAAACTAGGCAACTGGGTAAGTAATGATTCCTGTTTTCTCGAGCCCAGTAACTGTCCGTTATTACTGCATGTCTGACAGGTGTCCAACGGTAACATTTTTGTTCAGAGTATAAGTACAACAGAGAGAAGATTTCTTTAATCTTTTATTTTCTTTATATTTTATCTCTCTCCTTTCTTTTACTCTCTTTCTTCTTCTTTCTCACGTTGGTTTTTCATACAGACATTATCTCAAACACCTAACAGGCATACTTGAATCTCAATATTTTTTCACATGGCACCAAAGGATTTAATCATTGATGGAGCTAAGTTTGTTCCAAACAACTATGCTACAATTCTTGATCATGCTGAAGCTCCATCTGAATTGCATTTTGTGCAAGATCTTCTTGCACACAGTGAGATTGGGTACGCATTAACACAGCCTGAAGTCTTTTCGAGTCAACAAGTTCTGACGTTTTGGCAGACTGGGCACTTTGATGATGGTGGTAAACATGGCACTCCCAGTATTGTTTTTGAAGTGGGTGATTCATCTTATGTAGTCACTCCTGGTACAATACGTAAAGCTCTACATCTCCCAGAAAATTGTACTTTTTCAACTCCAGAGGAATCAGCACTTCAGGAGTTAATGGCTGATTTGGGATATGAAAAGAGTTTGGCAAAGCTTGGGCAGTTAAAAAGGGCTAATATCAGAAGAGAATGGAGTTTCTTCTTTGACTGCATCACCAAAGCTTTTGGGAACAAATGTTCGAATTTTGATGCTATCCCAATTCTGAGTCAGCACATAGGGTATGCTATTATTCATCAAACTCATTTTGATTTTGCAACTGGAATAATTGGCTTTATTGGGGATAGGATGACAGAGAATAGAAATATTGTCTATTTTGCTAGATTCTGTCAACTTCTATATACTTTTTATACTGATGAACCTCAATTAGTCAGTTCCCCAACCCCACCTTTTAGAGTTGCAAAATGATATTTTAATGATCTGGTAAATGCTGATACTAAGAAAAAAGTGGTTAGACCATTACAGATTCCTCAGTCTATAAAACAGATCCTAGTAAATGCTGATCCTGATACTTATAGATCTGTTTACTTTGATTTCCAACCAACCACAAACACCCAAAAACCATCATCCTCAGCACCTACCACTCATTCTACTCAACCTACCCTCAGAACATATCTCAAATCCTATCTCTCCACTTCACAGACTGCTCAACCTTCATCTTCAGCACCTACTGTGAAGCCTTCATCTTCCAAGCCAAAGAGGACAAAGAATGTTCCTCAAATACCTCAAAAGAGAAGGAGGATTGCCTTGAGAGATGACTCTGATTCTGAGGAACCGGTTCCTGCTAGAGAACCTGTTGTAACTGAAGCTGAGAAAGAGGTTTCTCAGAAGGATTCTGAAATTGGGGGTTCTAGGCTTCTCAAGAGGCTTAGACGAATGATAGTTCCGGAAACTCCCAAGGAATCCACATCAACAAGGAAGTACAAGAAACAGAGGGCACAAAGGCCAGTTTCAGATGATGAAGAGGAAGCAGCTAAGGAAGGGGATCAGGAATCTTTGATCTCACAAGACAAGGATTTTGCTCCAGTCACTTCTTCTCCATCAACTCCATCTCTGGAAGCTGTATCTGACAAGGCTAACTCACCATCTGTGTCTCTTGTTGATCCAGGCACAAGTGCTGAAATTGATATTCAGAACCTGGTTGTGCCTAAAATACTTTTCTTAGAAGCTCCAACAACAAATAATCCTTTCACAACACCTGTTACTGATGCTGTTCAAACTCCAGAGTTATCAACAACACCTTCTTTGCATCAAGATGCCGATGATCAGACTTTAGGTGAGCATTAGGATTTGGCTGTTGATCAGAACTTAGTATCAGATCAGCAATTAGAGGATGCTGAAGCCTCCATTGCTACTCACACTGTTGTCTTATCAAAAGATACTGATTCTTTAAGTTCTGATGCTGCAAATGCTGGAGATACTGGTGAAGCTGCTCCAACTGTAGATACTGGTGAAGCTGCTCCAACTGTAGATACTGATGAAGCAGGTCCTTCAGGACATACTCCTCAACAGACTCTTCCTAAGTCTGAACTGGTAGAGAAGTTTGTTACTGGGGCTGCACCAGCACCAGTCTCTTGGAGTGAAACTCCTGCAGGTCAGGAGTGGACTAAGGAATGGAACTCAGTTTCATGTGTTCCAAATGCATTACATCTTGCTGAGCACTTGACTAAAGCTGATGAAATGTTAAATTCTGATGATTTTAAAACCCAGCTTAGAGTCACTGCATTGAGTACTAAACATCTACAAGGTCTTCATTCAACTACTCATGCAGAGCTACACAAGATTCAGGAGAACTTTATCAAACAAGAACAAGTTTGGAAAATTGATAAGAAAAAGTTCTTTCAACCTACCATTGACAGGATTGCTTATATTGAGAAAACTCAAGAGAAACAACAAGCTTAGATTGATGACATTCTGACAAATCAAGCTTCTCAGCAATCTCAACTTACTGAAATCCAATCCTCAGTGGAATTACTTATCTCTCTTTTACTACCTGCTGATGCCAAAAAGGGGGAGAAGGTAATTAAGTCCAAATGCAACACTAACAAGACACTGCAAGGAAAGGATGATGGAAATGATGATCAAGGATACTCTGGAATGGGTAGCGGTCATAGTCAAGGTAGAAGGTTTACATCAAGACAAGCTAGTCACAGGACAAGTTCTGATACTGGGAAAAGAATAAGTTCTGCTGCTGGTAAAAGGATAAGTTCTGATGAACTTCTAGATCTTGATGAAGAAATGTCAAGACAGTTATTTCTTCAAGAAAATCCAGGAATGGACTTGGAAAGTTTAAAGGAAGAAGAAGCCAGACTTAAATCAGAGAAAGTCACATCTAAATCTGAAGCTTCTGGTAAAAAGTCACTTCCAAAACTTAAAGGCATTGTGATCAAAGAAAGGACACATACTGAAGCAACATTGGTTAGATCACAACCATAGATAGATCCAAGATCCAAGGGTAAAGAAAAGGTTGGTGAACCTATCAAGGTTTATGTACCTCCTGAGGAAGAAGAAATTGCTGATAAAAAAGATGATCTTGCTCTGACTTCAAGAAAAGTTCTTAAAACAACCTCTGACATGGCTCAAGTTGTTCAGAGTCAAGAAATTGTAAGTTCTGATATTTAAAAGAAGCAAGTAACCTCTGACAGAGCTCAAGTTAACTTGATATCAGAAAATAGATCAAAGACACTCCTACCAGGATTCACTAAAGCAAAACAGACTCAATCTTTGAAGACTACTGCAAGTGGTTTTGAAGCAAGAGTAGTTACTGGAAAGGAAGCTAGAGATAAAACTGGATTGGGAAGTGCTGATGAAAGAAGAGTACACAACACTACCAATGATCCAACTTTCTTGAGTGAACCAGGTATTGGAGCAACTCCTGAGAGATTGAATCAACTGGAATCTGTACAGATGGTTTACCATACCTACTTGAAAGAATACATCATGTTGTATTTCATGACAGATGGTAGGGTTATCATATAAGACAAAATGCCATTCCATTGAAGTATTTTGAAGAATTGGAGCATGTACTTTTCTTACTTCAAGTGGATGACAGAATAACAGGGACTGCTGCAAACTACTTAAAAGAACAGATTCAGAGACAGAAAAGGCTTTATTCTGTTAAGTCTGACAGCATATATGTTCCAAAGTACAGAGATCACAATGGTGATATTGTTGATATGAAGCCTAATACTGCACAGATCAGAACGTATCTTGGTATTAAGGGACTTGAATTCAATCTAGAGTCTGACAAAGCTTATGTTATAAGACTAGATCAGGAGTTGAGAAAAGCAAAGATCAATGATCTCAGAGCTGCAATCTTTCAAACTGGTGAAGATACTGCAGAACTTAAAGATGTTAAAAGGAGAATGATTGATGAACTAAGATATGCTGAGAAATGTTTATTGAAGAACTATCTCAGAACAACTCCTGACATCAGAGAGATCAGAAAATGAAGAAGCCAAGTCGAAGATCTACAACTGCTTAAATTCTGATATTTATACAGACTGAAGTTGTTATCAGAAGTTAAAATTGGTAAAAACTTTAAGGACTGTAAGTTGTAGTTATCTAGTCTAATTCTCATGCATTTGTACTTAATGTTTTTGACATCATCAAATATCTGTTAAACTTGTATATTATGTTAATTTACAAGTTGGGGGAGATTGTTAGATATATTTGATAATGTCATGGCTAATATGTTTTATGTTTAGCTTTCAGATCTTACTGAACAGGATAAATCAGTACTTAACTGTTGATCAGTACTTATACTGGAAGTCAGGACTTAAGGATATCAGTATGTATGTTATCCGGAGATAATCATCAGAAGATAGATATCAGAGCTTAAGTGCTGAAGGATAATCAGATAAGGACAGTAGCTGATTAAAGGAAAGAAGATTGAGATAAACATAAGAAGAGATATGCATGAAGAAGGAATTCCGTGAAGAATGGAATACTTGGAAGAAAAGATATCTGATTGATATATTTTAGGAAGCAGAATTATATTCCATATCAATTAGCGATTATCTTGTAACTGTGTAGTATATAAACACAAACATAGGGTTTACACTATAAGTGTTATCATTATTAGAGAAGATTATTCATTGTAACCCTAGCAGTTCTCGTGATATTTATTCATCACTGAGAGGTAACAGTTCCATACTGTAACAGAGTTTATTGTTTCAATAAAGTTTGTTTTCTGTTACTTAAGTTCTTAAAGTTCGATTTGAGTGTACTATACACTGTATTCACCCCCTCTACAGTGTGTGTGTGTGACCTAACAGAACATCGTCCTGGTTCTGCAGAAGTTTCTAAAGAATTATGCCTCGCAATTCTCCTTTGAAGCGGCCCCACTTCTCTCCCACATAGGTGATCTTTATCTTATAGAGTAACCCGCGTTTACTCAACTGAATTCCATGCGTTCACTCCTGAGCTCCATGTATTCATCAAAGATCATTAAAAGCTCAAAGCTTAACCTCGTACCTTACGGGTCTCACTATTTCCTCATCATAGGAACAGGCCAGGGGTTACCCCCACAGTGATTTGGTCATCATGATTTAGTTGTCCCATTGAACCAAGTTCTTGGGATCTCCTGTCAGCAATGGTTGGGTGTCCACCATGATGCCGTTAAGCAATAGGCTTAAGGCCCATCCCTCTCGATCATTTCTCAACCACTTCTCTTGATAACCCTTTGGTTAGTGGATACGCGATATTATCTTTTGACGGTATATAGTCAACAGTGATAATTCGGGTTGAGATCAATTGTCTAATGGAACTGTGTCGTCGTCGTATATGACGAGACTTTCTATTATACATCGTGCTCTGTGCTCTGCCAATAGCGGATTGACTATCACAGTGAATCCCTATTACAGTTACAGGCTTTGGCCATCTTGGAATATCCTCCAGAAACTGACGTAGATATTCAGCCTCTTCGGCGCATTTATCTAGTGCCACAAACTCAGCTTCCATCGTGGAATGAGTTATCACCGTTTATTTTGAGGATTTCCATGATATTGCCGCTCCAGCTAATGTAAACACATAGCCACTCGTAGACTTAAGTGCTTTCTTGCTAGATATCCAATTTGCGTCAGTATATCCTTCTAATACTGCTGGGTATCTACCATAGTGCAGTCAATAGTCTCGAGTTCCCCTCAAGTACCATAGTACCCTTATGATCGCTTTTCAGTGATCAGCTCCCGGATTACTCGTAAACCTACTCAACTTGCTAATTGAGTATGCAATGTCTGGTCTTGTACAACTCATGAGGTACATCAGACTACCAATTATCCTCGAGTATTCTAATTGGGAAACAGCTACACCTTTGTTCTTGGATAGGTGCAAAGTCATATCCACAGGTGTCCTAGCTTTCTCGAAGTCATCCTTAAGAAACTTCTCAAGGATCTTGTCAACATAATGTGGTTGACTTAATGCGAGACCCTCTGATGTTCTAGAAATTTGAATTCCCAGAATTACATTTGCTAGTCCCATGTCTTTTATGTCGAATCTTGATTTCAACATGTCCTTGGTAGATTTGATCACTTTATCATTGCTTCCGGCAATAAGTAGATCATCTACATATAGCGTCATCATGACATAGCCATTGTCATTTTCCTTGACATAACTGTTCTCGTTATCCTTGTAATAGGCACAGCTATCACATTCATTGATTTTGAAGCCATTGGCCAGCACGACCTCATCAAATTTTTCATGCCATTTCATAGGCGCTTGTTTCAAACTATACAATGATTTCACCAATCTACAAACTTTCCTTTCTTGTCCTGGGACAACAAACCCTTCGGGTTGTTCCATATAGATTTCCTCATCTATGTCCCCATTTAGGAAGGCTGTTTTCACATCCATTTGATGTACAGTTAGATTACGTATTACAGCAATAGCAAACATCATCCTTATGGACGTTATTCTCGTTACAGGAGAATATGTATCAAAGTAATCAAGGCCTTTTTGTTGCTTGTATCCTTTAATCACAAGTCTGGCCTTATACTTATCAATAGTGCCATCAGTTTTCAACTTCTTCTTGAAAACCCACTTGCTACCTAATGGTTTGCAACCAGTTGGCAAGTCCACTAATTCCCAAGTATGATTTTGCATAATTGAATCAACTTCATTCTTGATGGCCTCTTTCCATATAGGTCCATCAGGTGAGGTAACCGCCTCCTTATAGGTTTTTGGGTCACCTTCTTCGAGCAAATAGGTCATAAAATCAGACCCATAGGATTTCTCCGTTCGTTGTCTTTTGCTCCTTCTCACTACCCCCACATTTTCGTCTTCACTTTCGTCACTCTCATTATCGTCATCTACAGACTCATGAGATCGTTTAGACGTCGTAGGTTGTTGGTTTCCTGGATTACAGGGAAACATCGTCTCAAAGAATGAGGCATTCCTTGATTCCATAATGGTATTCTTTTGAATATCAGGAATCTTGGATTCATGAACAAGAAACCGATATGCAGTACTATGTGGAGGATATCCGATGAAGATACAATCCACAGTCTTAGGACCTATCTTCACCTTCTTCGGTGTAGGGATCAGTACCTTTGCAAGGCACCCCCACACTTTCAGGTGTTGGTAACTTGGTTTCTTTTTCTTCACATTTCATAAGGCACTTACATCCTTATTCTTGCGCATCGTAATATTTAAAATATTATTTGCGCTTAAGATGGCTTCTCCCCACATCGATTGTGGAAGCCCAGAGCTTAACAACATCGCATTCATCATTTCTTTCAGAGTGCGATTCTTCCTTTCAGCCACACCATTTGACTGAGGGGAGTATGGTACAGTGACCTCATGGATTATACCATGTTGTGAACAGAATTCTCCAAATGGTTCAACATATTCACCTCCACGATCACTTCGTATCGCTTTGATTTTCTCAGTCTGTTGTGTCTCAACTTCTTCCTTATAGATTTTAAATTTATCTATAGCTTCGTCTTTGCTTTTCAACAAATATACATAGCAGTATTTTGTACAATCATCAATGAATGTAATAAAATACTTGTTTCCTCCTCTTGTTGGAGCGAATTTTAAATCACATATGTCGCTATGTATTAGGTCTAGCACTTGGTGTTCCTTTCCACACGTTTAAATGATGATCTCGTTAATTTTGCCTCAACACAAGTCTCACACTTATGTTTTGAATCGATAGTAAGTTTAGGTATGTATTCTTTTGCACTTAAACATCGTAAAGTGTCATAATTTACATGTCCTAATCTAGCATGCCATAAATTAGGAGACTCAAGCAAGTAAGCAGAAGAATTCTTCATTTCATTATCGTCCTTAACGGACATTACATTGAGCTTAAAAAGCCCAACGGTTAAATAACCCTTGCCTACAAACATACCACTCTTAGACAAAATTACTTTATCTGACTCTATTACAATGCGAAAGCCATGCTTACTCAACAGAGAACCAGACACAAGGTTCTTGCGAATATCAGGCACATAAAGTACATTCTTCAAAGTCAGATTCTTCCCAGAGGTCATCTTCAGAAGCTTTGAGGCTAGAGAAAATCGCCTTGTCTGAGCAAACATGCCTAGTAGCACCAGTATCAATCCACCATTCACGTCGATTAGAACCGACCAGGTTCACTTCAGAGACCGTAGCACAGAGGTCTATATCACCCATATCCTTGGAGATATTCTCTACCATGTTTGCTTATTTCTTCTTGTTGGGCTTCTTGCAGTCAGAAGACCTATGACCAACTTTATCACAGTTGTAGCACTTCCCCTGAAATTTCGACTTCGAAATCCCTCCTTTGGGTGCCAGCTTTGCCCCTTTACTAGAATTAGTCTTCTTGGGCTTGGAGCTTTGAGCATGCTCCACCATTTTTGCCTTCTCAGTGGCAACATTAACTTTCTTCTCGGACCCTCTGTTGTCTTCTTCAATACGAAGTCTAACAATAAGATCCTCCATAGACATCTCCTTTCGCTTGTGCTTAAGGTAGTTCTTGAAATCTTTCCATCCAGGTGGAAGCTTTTCAATAACAGCAACAACTTGGAAAGACTCACTTATGACCATTCCCTCAGCATGAATGTCATGAATGATCACCTGTAGTTCCTGCACCTGACTAACCACAGTCTTAGAGTCTGCCATCTTATAATCAAAAAAGCGGCCAACAATCCACTTCTTTGCCTCAGCGTCCTCGGTTTTATACTTATGGTCAAGTGACTCCCATAAGACCTTAGCTGTTGGCTTAGCGCTGTATACGTTATACAACGAGTCAGACAAACAATTTAACACATAGTTCCGACAGATGTAGTCGGAGTGCTTCCAAGCATCAGCAACATACACAGTCTGCATGTTACTCTCAGTAGTGAGCAACGGTGGTTCTTCCTTAAGGAAGCGATCCATATGCAACGTGGTCAGATAAAAGTGCATCTTTTGTTGCCAACGTTTGAAGTTCGTTCCGTTGAACTTCTCAGGTTTTTCAGCATGTGCAGCAGGCACAGTTTGCATAACAGGTGCAGCAGGCACCACAAGTGGAACAGATGGTACGTGCGTCTGTACTACAGGTGTATGCACACTAGTTGGCACCGCAGGTATGATCGGAGGAGTGAATCCTGCCGATATTTGTCCAAGAGGAACACTAAACTGTCCAATGACAGTGTGTCCCACATGCACATGTCCCGAAGGCACATGTCCAACAGGCGTTTGACCCCCATCAGATCGTACGATCCGTGCGTTAGGGTTAATCGGTTGCTGGTGAACCCCATCAGATCCAGTGATCTGTGCGTTGGGATCAGCCGTCATGTTCATCGAATCGTTCACAGTTTGGTTCTCCATCGATCTGTTCCTCAACAAAACAAGCAGATACAGATGTATCAGTCACAGATGTATATAAAAGAAATAGCTTTAAGATTGTGAATACAATCTGCGATTAATACATATAATCAAACAAATGTGTGCGTGAGTAAACGAAATCAAACGGAGGAAGAAAAGATATAAACAAAAGAGAGATCCTCGAGTCAAGTTGAAACTGTCTCCTTAAAGCTATTTCGCCTCTCACCGTATGTGCGAGTCGATAGCCTCCCAGGATAAAACGAGGTAGCGGCGGTGTTACGGATAACGAGCACCTTCAGCGAGCTTGAATGGGTACGAAACTATCACCGAGAGAGAGAGAGAGAGAGAGAGAGAGAGAGAGTTTTGTGTTTAAAGGCGAATATATTTTTTGGTGTGTCTAACCCTAACGCCTTAAAGGTGTTTATATAGGTGTAGATAGACTTGTGCGCTACTTTTTTCCATAATTAAATATCATTAATTATGGAATCGGTGTAATACTTGCAAGCTACTCTATTCTATAAATAATCTGAAACAGAATCAGATTAAATATATCAAGACATACACCATATTAATTAATCTGAAACAAAATCAAATTAATTTATGCCATAATATTTGAGCCAAATTCTAATGGAAAATAATAATTTCCATTATTAAGAGAATATCATCATATCTCACACATCTTTTAGTCATAATGCTCAAAAATATGACTTACCAATATGGGACTTATACCCATATTTTCCAACATTTACAGGGTCTCAAAAATTCGAGTTATTACAATCTTCATCCAGTGATGATAATTGTCGTTGTCCAGAATTGAAATCTTCACTCCAACATCCTTCCTGCTCATGTTGTTTGATTGTTTTGAACTTTAAACTCTTTGTATGTTAAGAGCTTGCTTATATACCAATTGTTATTTCCCAACAATAAAATAACAGAATTATAAGGGGGGTTGAATGAAATTCTGGTTTCTTTTTGTTTCCGAAATTTTTTTTGTAAAATATATAACTGTGTTTTTAAATAATCAAGAATGCAAATGAAGTTTTTAAGTACTCTACTCACACAAAGTAAATAAACACAATGTTTAAAAACTATCTGGTGGATTTGTCTTTCCACCAGAGATATATATTTGAAAAAATCTCTATGATGCAAATTGCACACAGCCGCTGACAAGTATTTTCTTACAACCTTGAACTTGAGAGTATTTTATAAAGATACAGCTTTCTAAACTCTTGAGTTCTTACTTGTTTTTAAAAATACCCGCTAAACTTGATTTATAATGAATCAATTTTATATGTGCAATAAGACAAGAATAATATTTCTATCAGTTAGGTCCAATCACATGTTTCTTCATTTCTCTGTCCAATGCAATCCAAGAAAGATATAGCATCTTTGAACAAGCTTGTTTTGCATGGAAATGGAAATGCTTCATTTTCTTCTAAAACCTGTAAGCAGGCTGCCACGTTCCTTTTGTGCACTATCAACTCATGTGACTCTATCAGCTTCTGTCAAGTCACTATCAACTGCTATTTTGTTGATCATGCGTTGAAACTTCATAGAAGTTATCCGTTGACACTATATTAGTGTTGTCTGTTTAAGTTTTTTTGATAGCATTCGTTGAAACTTTATCTGAAATCCGTTGAAGACCTCTTGACTAGCTTATCCTTTAAAATAATATTTTTTAAAATTTTCTTTTTCGAAATTAAAGTTTTAATTATATATTTTTATTTACAGAAAGAAAAAATTAAAATTTATTATTCTAACTATGCGGTCAAAATATTTAAAAGTGTGTACACAAAAATTAAATCTCATATAATAAAAAAGAGGAGGAGTACCGTAACAAGTTACCGGAAAGAAAGACTACCCGACATGTAAGAAAATTTTAAGAAAGTAGGACCCACATGTAACTGTAACAGTTTGTTATTCGCAACTCATTTTGTCGTCTCTCTCCTGCTTAGCCTTCACATAACCGTGCACATTAGCTACACTTTACACATGTACACTAACATGCACAAGGAAAGCTTATCCTACACCACCACATCTTTCTCTTTGTACAGCTCTTGCCACGCAACCCCATTAATCTAATATCTCTCTGTACATTAAATACTGTGTGTAAGAAGAAGACATCACTTAAGATTGTGCAATATCTATTACAACAAGTATATTTGATCACTTTACAACCCCCCCCCCAGATCTTTATATATACATATAGATATAGATTATGGAAAGGGTACTTTTTTGGTCCTTAGAAATGTGATCTTTGTGGAAGTGATATAGATTTTTATCAAGATTTTGTTGGATATTTGTTGAAAGGAGTAGAGAATGGCAGAGTCAGGGACTAATGAAGTTAATGAGTCTAAGGTATGTCATTTTTTGATTTTGTTGTGATTTTTGATTGGTGGGTTTTTTGTTATATTTGGATTTCATATATGGGTTTTTTAAGTTTTGATGTTCTTGATTTGAAGTTTTGATTTTTAGGTTGATTTTAGGGGTTTTGATTGTTGTTTGCATATAAGTGTTGATAGTTAAGATTGAACAAGTGTAGTTTGAAGTTTTTATAGAATTTCCCCTCACTTGTTATGAGTTCGAATTCTCAATCTCCTCGCCGCATACTTAAAAGACTAGTGCAACTATGTAACTTACATTTGTAATTAAATGAATATATCTAGTCAATTCTATTAGGTGTTTAGTTATATTGGCAACAAAGTTGTATCCTTTTAATCTTGCTTAGGGTTTGGAGATTTTTAGTGTCGAGAAGCTTTTACAGCAGCAGCTTTCAGGTTTTGATATAGGTCTAGGGCTATATTGCTCCTCATTCTTTTTCTTTTGTTCTAGCTACTTTAAACTTTGAAGTCATCTACACAGAAAAATAAAGTTTCAAGTTAGTCAGTTTGTTCCTTATTCCGGGGAAGACTGAGTCACAAATTTGCAGTTAAACATTTTCCATTTTAGATCTTCCGGAATATCTGTTATATAGTCATGTAGGCATTAGCTAGTAAAAATAGATTGTAAATTTTACTATTTATAGGTGCAGGTCATCATGAGTTTATACAAGTTTTCAGTTATAAACTGTGCTTTGTGTATAGATGGTGGTTCCACTCAATACATGGATCCTCATCTCCAATTTCAAGTTGGCATACAACCTTCTTCGCCGACCTGATGGGACTTTCAACCGCCACTTGGCTGAGTTTCTTGACAGGAAGGTCCCGTCTAATTTGAATCCTATGAATGGTGTTTTTTCTTTCGATATGGTCATTGACCGTCCAACGAGCCTGCTGACCCGAATCTATCGACCAGCAGAAGCTGCAGAGGAAGCACCTAAGTTTGGTGATCTTGAGAAGCCCTTGAGCTCTAGTATTGTTCCTGTCATAATCTTTTTCCATGGTGGAAGTTTTGCACATTCCTCTTCAAACAGTGCTATCTATGACAGTCTATGTCGACGTCTAGTAGGCCTTTGTAATGCTGTTGTGATCTCAGTAAATTATCGACGTGCTCCCGAGGACCCTTACCCTTGTGCCTATGATGATGGCTGGACTGCAGTTAGGTGGGTTCATTCCAAGACATGGCTTCAAAGTCGGGACTCTAAAGTTCATATATTCTTGGCTGGTGATAGCTCCGGTGGTAATATTGTTCACAATGTTGCTCTGAAAGCAGCAGAATCAGGAATTGAAGTGATCGGAAATATATTACTCAATCCAATGTTCGGCGGAAAAGAGAGAACTGAATCAGAGAAGCGACTAGATGGGAAATATTTTGTCACTGTTAGAGACCGAGATTGGTACTGGAGAGCATTTCTTCCCGAAGGTGAAGATAGGGATCATCCTGCATGTAATCCTTTTGGTCCTAAGGCTACAAGCACTGTTGGTTTAAAGTTCCCAAAAAGTCTTGTCGTCGTGGCTGGTTTGGACCTTGTTCAGGATTGGCAGTTAGCTTATGCAGAAGGGCTTAAGAGGGCTGACCACAAGGTTAAACTTCTATATTTGGACAAGGCAACAATAGGGTTTTACTTGTTGCCCAACAATGACCACTTTTACACTGTGATGGATGAGATACAAAACTTTGTGTGTTCTGACTGTTCAATAGATCAACTAAATACAGGCACCAGTACTTCAGAAGCTTGATCTAATGCTTGACATGATTTTCTTTCAACTAGTTGAAGTTTGTTAAGTTGTCATTCTCATACTAATTATGATGTTGATCCTAGCTTCACCTGGATCGTGCTTTCCAACGGGATTCCTCTTACAAAAGATGTTTTGGTTGTAATTCTCACAAGCATAGTTCATCATCTAGATGTATTTGCATGTGTGTATCATTGGCACCCATGTGTTTGAACTTGAGCGTTTGTAGTTTGTAAAGATAGCTCTTGTGTAATAGCTACTTCGTGTTGCCTGACTTCTTTCCCCGAAGGAGAGGAAGACAGAATTGTATTGATAAAATCTGGTGCCAAAGGATGGCCCGGATATGTCTATATGCTAATTTCATCGTTGTACTGATTGACCTATGTTATGTTTGTACATATTATTAGAATTATATACCTGGCTGTATAAACAGGCTGTGTTCCTCCAAACTTGTCTTTCATATATTGTTCTCCCATTATTTGTTTACTCAATTCGAATACTAATTATGTATGTTTAGGCAAAGACGATAACAAAGGAATTGAGGAGGTATTTTAATGTTTATGGCTGCCACCTGCTACAACTAAATGAGTTTCTACACGGATTTTCTCATTTTCTGTAAATGATTTGCACAAGTGATTGACCGTGTCTCGTGTCTATCATTCATAAGATACATGTACAGTTGGATTATAAGATTATGTCTGTGACTCCTGTGGTTTCATATAAATTTGTAAAGAACATGTTCTAACACTGTATATGATCCATTTCAACATTTTTGTGTCTCTTTCTTGGAATTCCTGGATCCAATATGGCATACCATATTCTTGGAGGTCCTATTTGGCGAGATAGTTAAATGTTTAGTTGTTAAATCACGGGTTTGAAGCCTCTTTATGGATAATATTACGTATACGGGGCCGTATGCTAATACAGGATCCTTGTGCACGGGTTACTATCTTTATATTGGTGGTTGTATATGAGTTGCCGGAGGAAAGAGAGATACAAAGTTTGTCTTATTTTGACCTAAAATCGTAATTTTAAGCAAATAAATACCAAGGAAGAAAAATACTCTCTACTTTCCATGTCAACATGTAATCTTATGTAATCTACTGACGAAGATCTAGTATCACTGGATTAACTTCAACTGTATTTACATAATTGTTCTGCAAACAGGTAGATGGGAAGAACCTTTCATTTTTTGAAATTCTTTTTAAAATATATCCCCCCCCCCCTCCCTATTCATTAATGCAATTACTTGAATGAACAGGACAAGTTACCCAGAGTTTTATTTACAAACTTTAATTATACCCATCAACCTGTGGACCAAACTTATATGCAGATTCTGACCTTTGGCCCAAAAATAAAAGACCTGTTTAATACAAGAGGTCTAGGTAATGTTGCAAAAACTCCAAGCTTCTGCCAAGACCACTAAAATGATCTTTTCTTCCCTAGCCTAGGTGAAAATTGAAATGATAACATGCTGTGAGTAATGCCAAGAGCTGGAAGAAAATTCAAGCAAATTTGTTGTTGGACAATAGTGTCAACTGTCAACCTACTCTGTAATTCTGTAAATGAGCAAAAAAAAAAAGGGAACCTTGGAAAAACATGGAAACCTGTTCATCCTATTCATCATAGATGATCTACGTAGTTCAAAAACTAGGATTAAATCATATTTAGTGCGCTTTTTTCTGCTGAAACCTCTAGGAATTGACCCCATTTGTGTCCTTGCATAATAGCTTTTAACTATGATGTCAGCAATTGTTACTAGCAACAAGACTAAAGATCAAAAAACACCATATGTATCAGAGAAATTTAATTGACCTTAACATATTGGTAGTAGGGTTAATCTTACTTGGATCTGAACTCAAAGTGTTTGGCCTGGTTGAACGTCTAGACTCACCATAACCCAAACAATTGCAAGGATCTAGGGAATCACCACATTTGCTTCCCGCAGGCAACAATTTTTGCTCAACCTCCAAGAAAACCACAATGGTAACACACATGTTTTATTGTTTCTTCAGCTTCATAACAAAGTACGGTCCAAATTCCTCTTACTACTGACATCATATTTAGCTCAACCTGCCTCGTCAGTAAACAAGTACAAATAAAACAAGAATCTTGGCTTGACGAGTTGGCCAAACCTCCCCGTAATGGCATAAACATTTCAATTAAAACATCTTTACCAAAACAATAGATGCCATTCAGGTAAAGCTGCAAATTATTAGAATTTTGAAAACTGCTCCAATCTAAATATTAAGAGAGTTAAAGGATATGCAAGTAAATTAGCCGAAAAAAGGGAGGTGTGAAAGTATTTCCAACACAACAGTGCACCAAATATGGCAGTAATCAAGGAAATCTCATCAGCATGTAGTGAGTTGAGGAACTGATTCGTTTCCCTATTCTGACACAGACATTGCAAAAAAGTAGTCCGCTATCTCTTCCTATTGCTAAGTACAGCTAATGGAGTGACAAATTAAATATATGCAGTAACTAGATTATCCCTGAAAATCAACTAAAATAATTAAATGTCATCGGCGTGTATATTCACTATTCAGTAATTAAACCGAGTTCCTCCCAAATGCTGGAGTATACATTAAAATTAAAAAATAAACAGATGAATAGATAGCAGTGTTTATTTCAAGTCCGAGCCTGGGTAGATCTAATACTGGGACTGAGACCATGAAGGCTACCACTGAACACTAATCCTTAAACAAGCAATATATGCCTGGAAAATGAGCTACACATATCAACCTCTTAGAAAAGGGTATTCATTTTCTACTTCATTCTATTCCAAAAATTCACGGGGGCTCCAAAAGATAAATGATAAACAGGAAGGCAAATATATTGGAATCTCTTGCACAAGGTCAATGAAAAGGTTTAGTGCATATAATGTCTTCTCTAGAATTAAAATAGTCCTGATTTTAGTTTCAACAAAAGAGACTCAAAAGGAACTACCCTAAAAAACGATTTAATATTTTGAAATACATATCAAGTTTATCTGTGTGCTCAATGCAATTTGGTAAAGTCTACGAGAATTTCAAAGTCTGATGGTGTGTTGTCTACCAGACCCGCTAGAAGCAAAAATTTCTGATGTAGTAAAGGAGCTAAAGCCAGCTAATCTGCTGGAAATTCCCACGGCATACAAGATACTAAGCAACACGCACTAGGTTTCTGATACAATATCAACTAATTTGTGCTTTATGATAACCCTGTAGCTTTCTTTTCCTAGGCCGAAAAATCCCAAAACAAGAACCAAGCAAAATGGCAAGAAAACAGAAAGTAATTGGCGAGCATGCACGTGCATGGGCCCACATAATACATAAATTCAAGACTTTGGATTAAGGTAGTTCATGTTAGATCTTAGTGCTGGACTGCTGTTCTACCATCATCCTTTTTAATTTAACAAACATGTATTCCTTCATCTAAAGTAGCCAGGTACTTATTTACCCTTTGCAATCCCTGTCCTAAACCAGCACATTTCTAATTAACAATAGCTCATGAGTGCATAAGCATAAATATAGGAAATATTAGCATGCCACCACAAAATTTTAGCAAGCCGGAGCATAAGACAGCTTGATATTTATTATCAAGAAGCATTTAAGCATCACAAAAACGTGACACAATGTACAAGTACATTAGCTTCTTCGTGGAGTGAAGCTTGATAGATGACAAAAATAACATCAGTTTACCAAACAGGTTAAAACTTTTTATGTAATGTCAAGTCATAACAGTAACTTTCAGATTCAGATGACAAAAATAAAGGGAATGATTGTCAGACCAAAACTAGTGTCTTGTGGCGTATGCAAGAGAGGCTGCAGCAAAGACTGTTGCAGAAGCAGAAGTTAACACAGCCCAAAAGCTTTTTTTGTGCGCAGCAGCTTCAGAGTGCTGCAGGGACTCCAGCTTCCTCCTCATGTCTTCTATCGCGCTCTCACGACTCTCAATAGCATCCTTAATTGTGTTGAACTCTGCAACATGTGCTTTAAACTGTTCCCCAGCCTTCACTTGTTCAGCAGACCCATTTCCGTCTTTGTTCTTGGAAACCAATGTCACCGTGTTCCTCAACAAGTTCAGTATTTTCTCAGAGTTGGCATTAGCTAGACCTAATTTACCTTCCGCACTTTCAAGTTCTTTTTGAGTCTCAGCAAGTTTCTTCTCTGCCATAGCCAGGTCCTTTTTCAACAGTGAGTGACAATTTTCCAATTCTTTCTTTTGTTCATTTAGGCTGCTCTTTTGATTCTTGATTTTTTCAGTCACTTTGCTGCTTTCCTCAATACTCTTTTCTTTCTCCGCAAGCTTTTCTACCAACTCCTTTTTACAACTAGCTTCCTGTTTCAAACTCTTCCTAGCCTCATTCCTTTCAGTTGTGATTCGAGTAACTTCATCCCTACATCGGCCAACTTCAGATTCCAATTCTTCCATTTTCTCCTTTTCAGCCCTACTAGTCTCTTCCAACAAATGAACAGTCTCCTTTAAATCAGTAACTTGCATTTTCAACTCACAAAACTCACCCTCCTGTTTCTCTTTAGCTCCCTCAACAACACTTTTCTCTTTCAAAATCTCCTCAACCCTACTCTTCAACTCATCAGACTGCTTCAGAGCCTCATCCAATTCCTTCTTAATCAAACCCTTCTCACCAAGCAAACTGTCTAAACTCTTCCCCAACTCACCAATCTCCATACGCAACTCCTTCTCCTTTGCTTCCTCTTCACCACATTTCCGCTCCAAACCACCAACATACACTCGCAACTTCTCCTCCTCCTTTCTAAAACTAACCATAACATCATTCAACCTACTCACAGCATTCTCCAACTTACTTATCTTTTCCGCTTTCAAATCCCTCTCAACCACTAATCCCGCATTCTCTCGAATCATCTCATCAACCTTCCCTCTCAACCCCTCACCCATCTTATTCAGCTCCAAAACACTCTTCTCGATTAAACCCCTCTCCCTCAAAACCACATCAAGTGTCATCCCTTTCTCCTCAATTTCCCCCTCCAATCTCTCACACTTCCCCCTCAATTCCTTAACCTCGTCTCGTGCACCCCTCTCCCTCTCCTCCACCACACCAATCCTCACATTCAACCCTCTGTTCTCCTCAACCACACCATCAATCTCCCTCCTCAACTCATCTCTCTCAGATCTCGACGAAACCCTCTCTCTCTCAATCTCCCTCAAAGCACCACTCATTTCTCTCCTTAAACCCTCAATCTCAACCTCTCTCTCCCTCTTCACCTCCTCAACCTCACTCTTCTCCTTCACAACACTCACAATCTCTCTCTCAAAGCCCCCTAATCTCTCCTCAAAATCAAACCTCTCTCTCTCAAAACCCCCCAAAATCTCGCTCATTTGAACCCCAACAAACAGAAACATCAAATCTCTCTCAATCTCTCCCACCAAATCAACCTCACTCACCTTCCCCAAAATCTCATTCTTCTCCATTTCAACCCTCTTCAAGTCACTTTCCAACAACCCATTTGACTCTTTCAGTGAATCAACCTGTTGACGCCTCTCAACAGTCTCTTTAAGAAGCATAGAATTAAGTGATTTCAAGCTCTCAATCTTCTCAGAAACATCATCAGATTGATGGGTTTTTTCACCGTTTTGAGTGGTTTGATCTTGGTGGGTGGTCTTCTTTTTAGCCATTGAGAAATGATGATTTGGGTTAGACTGGCAATTGGTTTTTTGTTTGTGAAGATGTATGGCGGACACAAAATATGAAATGAGAGGTTTAGGGTTTGTAATGTGTGTATATGATAGAGATAAACAAGTAGCAGTCCCCAAGCGTTTCGAATTCAAATTATGTGAGTGTCTCGCGGTTCGAGGATTATTTTATCGGACAATAGGCTAAAATATAATCAAACTGAGCGAAAACTTGCACCGGTAACTAAATTCAAAAATTTTGCACTCAACTAATCTAATGGTACTAATATAAACTTGCAATTTCGTCAAAAAAAATATATAAACTTGCAATTAACTAACTGAACTGTTAAAAAGTTACAATTAAATTATTGAACTGATGGCCAAATTGTAATTCGGTAATCAAAGTCAAAAAATTATAAAATAACACATATTTTCATTTATATACATTTATTTACTCAATTAAATTAATAATTTAGTTTTTAATATTAAAAATAATAATTGAAATCAAATTTGTATTTATCGAAAATCATTAAAATGAAAATCGTGTTTTAAATATTATATTATAGTATTCACGGTTAGATTTAGGCCGTGTTTGGATGTTAGCTTTTTGAGATAAAAAATTAGCTTATTGTATTAAATTAGATATTTGACCAAATGAAAAAGATAATATTGGTGCTTGGTAGTTAGCTGATTGAAAAGTTTTTTTTGGTCCCAATAAGTAGGGTTGTCAAAAAAATTCGATAAATCTGATATTCGTCTGAAAAATTCGCACGGATATTATCCGTATCTGAAACAAAACGGATATTATCCGTATTCGAATCCGACGATTGCGGATACGGAGAGGGCTGTCAAACGAATAATTCGTATACGGATATGCCTATATCCGTATCCGCATCCGCAATAATCAGATTCGAATATTGATAATATCCGCTTTATTTCGGATACGGATAATATCCGCTTTTTTCTGGATATGAATACGGATATTTCGGAAGAATATCTGAGTTTTTGAATTTTTTTGTTACCCCTACCGTTTTTACGACGATTATAGAACATTTTCTATGATTAAATACAAATAATATATTTATATATGTATAAGGTATGTGTACAATTATATAAAATTTGTATAAACGTATTATTTAATACATTTACGCACATTATAAACTAAAAAAAAAAAAATTCAGTTATATACAATTATATATTTATATAATTTAAATATCATATATGTATTTAGTTTCAGATTCGAATATCCCGAATTTGGATACGGATAATATTCATTTTTTCTCGGATACGAATAATATGCGCTTTTTCTCGGATACGGATGCGGATTTTTCGGACGAATATCAGATTTTTTGAATTTTTTTGACAGCCCTAAAACGGATATAGGCATATTTGTATCTGATAATATCTGAATCCGAATAAATATATTTTATATTTAAATATTTAAACAATTTAGAAATATATTATATTAAATTTATAGTGTGTTTATGTGTGTATATACCAATATATATATATATATTTAATATATATATATTAAATATTATGTTTATTTTTATTTAGTTCCCATTTGCAAGTTTATTTTTATTCAGCTACAAGTTTTTTTTAATCTAGTAATGTAAATGTAAGTTGGGGTTGAGTTTAATTTTGTAAGTTGCAAGTTCAATTTTTATTATATTAGTGATGTTAACGGTAGTGACCTAAATGCAAGTTTTAATTTCTTGAGTTATGTAAATGCAACTTTTTTGACTTAGTAACCTAATTGCAAGTTCTAGTTAGCCTATTAGCCCTTATTTTATTAATTTTATTTATTAAGTTTAAAACCCGGAAGGCTGAAACATGTGGTTCATTAGAATACAATTAAACTTGAGAAATGCTTGTTTTCGCAACAAAAAAAAAATCACAAGTGTCACGTATTATATAGCAACCTTTTTAAATATATAATCGGACCTTACGTACATAAATATGCGCCCACAAATTAAAAATCCGCCACGTGTTAGCCATGTTATTTGGTAAAATATTTGGAAAATAATTTTGGGGTGCTAGTACTACTCAATTAATTAAACTTTGATAAATTAATAAAATCGATTAATAATAAATTTTTTAATCCCGACTCGGGTCATTTAGTATAAATTAATAATTTGCTAAATTTATAAGATAATAATTTCTTATTACAACATAAGTACCATATAATATATAAATTAATAATGTCATATTACAAAAAAATTTGTATATTTATTCTAAGATGAACTTTTAAACTAACCCCTTACTCCCGAGTTTAAAAAGGAAGAAAATCACGTTGAGGGTAACTTAAGTAGTTTCACTTGCACTCATAATTGTACTCCCAGATTTTTAAAAGGAGCCAAAGAAAGTGGTAATTAATACAAATTTAAGAAACTTTCACTACAAAACTTTCATTCTAAAAATGTGATTAAAGTACTTTATTTTATGAGAGCATCTCTGACGGGCTCCTAACTCACTCTTTTTTAAAAAAATAATATAAATTATTGACACTTAGAGCATCTCCGATATATTGTGTAACTAAGCTGTTAAATCTAAATATAAAGAATATGATGGAAAAACAAAAGAGCTCCAACAAGACTCCTAATGGCTCTTAAATCCTTAAAAGCCCCTTCTCTCTCCTCTATTTTAAGAGTCACTGCATGGCTATTAACATATTTTTTATTAATAAAATATCTACTCGCCCATGTTTCCATTCACATTTTTGTTATTATGAAATTTCAAATATGAATATTTTATAGTTTAGGAGTCAAGATAAAGAATATTGTTGGAGTTTGACACACGAAAATCTATGCACTAACTTGCTAAGAATCACATTATTTATATTATATTTAGGAGCGAACTAGAAAAATGTTGGAGATGCTCTTAGTGATTTAATATGTTCTCATCTCCAACAATATTCTTTAAATTGACTTCTTAATCTATTTATTATTATTAAAAATATCTTAAATTGACAAGAAATAAAAGTAAATGAAAAGAAAAAGAGAATGTTGTTAGAAATATATAATAAATAATAGTTATGAGTGAAATTTGACTCTTAAAATTGAGGAGAAAGATGAGATGCTTAAAATTAAGAGTGCCTGTTGGAGCAATATTTTGATTCTCCCTCAATTTTTGAGTTAAGAGTCTGAATAAAGAGTTGGAGATGCTCTTATCACTTACTTCCTTGTCTTTAGAAAAACATGGAGCAAGGCCGAAGACTCTAATGTAATTGTTTATTTTTTAATTAATTTGTTCATGTACTTTATCCTTGCGGTCTACTGTGTACATAATGCAAAAAAAAAGGCAATGTGTTGCTTTAAGGACATCCTTTAGTGAGACCGCTCCAGTTCAATGCTATCATTTCCTTAACGGTGCTAATTAATAACATTTTCGGCATTCATTACATCACGATAATCAATAACCTTTTCTGTATATATATATATATATATTAAAATATTAAAAATTATATATATATATATATATCGATAAATTAATAATTTTTACCGGTTCCGAAGGTATTAATTTATCGAGGTTTACCTATAACCCACAAAAGCAAACGTACCCGATATAACATGTTATTCCCTAACAATACAACAAGAATTACAGAAGGGGGGTTGAATGTAATTCTTATTTCTTTCATAAAATTTTTAAAACAGTTCTTACTTGATAATATATAAGTGTTTGATTTGTAGAGTGCATAATAAATACTTTATATGAATCAAACACAAAATAATAAAAACACAAGCTTTTAAAACTTTCTGGTGGATTTGAAAGTATCCACCAGATATATATATATATCGAATGAGAACTCTATGAAGTTTGAATAACTCACAACTGCTTACAAATAGAGCAACTAAACTTACAGAGAAATGCTACAGAATACAGCTTGAAAATGTTTCTCTGAAAATGTGTGTGCTTAGTTAGTTACTTGTTGCTCTACTAGCTACACTTGGTTTATATATCACCAAATTTACATGACAATAAGACAAGATAATAAAACAAAGCATATCTAGTCTAACTACATGCTACTTCACTACTTTATTCCAGCATCTTTGAATATCTTCATAATAGCATGAAAATGGATATGCTTCTTTGTTCACAAATTTCTGCTAAACAGGCTGCCACATTTCTTTTGCAAACACTCGACGCATGTGACTGTATTATCACTGTCAACAGATATTTGAATTTGATCATCAGTCGGGTACATGCTTGTCATCCGTCGGGTAGCTTTGTTGTCCGTCGGGTAGCTTTTGCTGATCATCCGTCGGGTAGCTATTTGTCACTTGACTCCATTTCACTTATGTAGAATTACAAGACATCTCATATTTACAGTTAATCAACCTATTCTGCATATCTACTAGTAGTCATCATGACTCAAATGCTCCTACAGAATCTACACAAAGTTGTTTGCAGAAATGTGCTACAATACTTATTATTACATAAGCTACTCACTCGATGGATGTCAAATCATCATCTGTCGGGACTATATTGAATCATCCGTCAGGACTATATTTGATCATCCGTCGAGACCATATTTGATCATCCGTCGAGACCATATTTGATCATCCGTCGAGTGCTACAAAATTCACTAAGTTAAATCTATTAAGGTGTTTTGTTTAATTTATCATCAAGTTCACAACATATTCCTAACAATCTCCCCCAATTTATGTCTACTGGAATTATGGCCATAAATTAAGAGAAACTTGATGATAACATAACACCCTAAAAAGGATTAAAAATAGTGGATAAAACTGACAAGTGCTACAAGATTTTACTAAAAATTGAACAATGCAAAATATACAAAAAAGTTGCTCCCAATCATTATCAAGGTGCTCTTCTAGGCTGAGCAGATAAGTCTATTTCATTGATTGTCTGGATTTCTTCCCAAGCCTCATGTTGTTCTCTTCTATCTGATTTTGGAGTTGTCTATGGAACTTAAGTTCATCAGCTTATGAGAGATCTAGCATTTCTTTCCTTTCTAATAGAGTCTCATTGCTAGAGATACCCAACTGTTCCTCCAATCTAAAGAATCTTGTAACACCCCCAAATCCGGGGTCGGGGATCCGGGTTGTCACGATTTCTATTTCCCTTAATAACACTTACTCTTAATAAACAACCAACTACTGCGCACTGTGACCCCATAATATACACACACACCTCAGAGATGAATACAAAAAATAACACAAGTCATTTTATTCCATAATTATAAGTCATTACACCTCAAAAGGGTTTCTGAATAAATTTACAGATTCTTTGACATTATTACAATTCATAAATATACATAAGTCTGGTACATCAAAAGTTGAAAGCCTAGCCTATCAGTAGTTCCTACCTTAGTTACAACGGCATCAACACCTACAGGAAACTGCGGAACATTTCCTATCCGCTCGCGAATTGGGAGCTTGGTCCTGTTCATCTTGTCTAGCTGTTGTTGTGTGATGAAAGAATAAAGCAAGGGTGAGTAATAAGCCCACTAAAATAACATGTATAATAATCAACAATATATGAGTATCTTCATAGTACTCATGAAAGTCTTGGTCAAGCAAACTGAACCAAGTTTGATATCTTAACGTGACCAAGTCGCAAAATATTCAGTATATATGTATATATACTTTTCAAAATCTTGGAAGTCCTCTTCCATGCATAATATACACAGAGTTCCATGTTAGGTCACACACACTGTAGAAGGGGGGTTGAATACAGTGTATATCACAATCAAATCGAATTCAAAGAACACAAGTAACAGAAAATAAACTTTATTAAACTTTGTTACAATGTGGAACTGTCCTCTCTCAGTGATGAACAAATTATCACGAGAGCTGCTAGGGTTACAATGAATATTATTCTCGATAATAACAACACTTATAGTGTAAACCCTATGTCTGTGTTTATATACTACACAATTACAAGATAATCGCTAATTGATATAGAATATAATTCTGCTTCCTAAAATATATCAATCAGTTATCTTTTCTTCCAAGTATTCTATTCTTCATAGAATTCCTTCTTCATACATATCTCTTCTTGCGTTTTTCTTGATCTTCTTTTCTTTCAATCAGCTGCCTTCCTTATCTGAAAGTCTCCTTAAGTCCTCATATTATTTCCTGATAAATATCTGCTGATAAATATCAGTAGATAATAAGTCAGTAAAAACTCTTTTAGCTATTCTGAATGATAAAATTAATTCACTAGCATTTCGGGGCTTATTATCACAACAGAAACTATAGATATGCTGTCAGAATCTAGCAAAATAAACAGTAGATCTATGTTCATTCATTATGTCCCCAATAAAACCTAAGACAACACTTGCATAGTCAAAATCAGTTTGATTTATGAGAGCATACCCGATTTGTTAGATGAATATGGGAATTGCATCAAAATTGGAACATTTGTTTGCAAAAGCCTTGGTTATGCAATCAAAGAAGAAACTCCATTCCCTCCTTATGAAAGATCTCTTCAACTGGCCCAGCTTTGCCAATGTCCTCTCATATCCCAGACTGGTCATCATGTTTTGAAGAACTGGCTCTTCAACAGTAGAATAAACGCAGTTCTCAGGTAGTTGTAGTGCTTTTTGAACCGTAGACAAAGTCACAACATACTCATCATCCCCTGATGAAAAAATAATACTTGGGGACCCTTGAGCACCACCATCATCATATACCCCGCTTTACCAAAATTCCAGTACTTGAGTACCAGAGAATGCTTCAGGTTCAGTCAGAGCATACCAATATCAGAACTAGCAAGAAAGTCCTGAATGAAATGAAGTTCGGATGTGGATTCTGACTTGCTAAGAATAGCAGAGAAGTTATTAGGAACAAATGTAGCTCCATCAAAAATTATGTCCTTGGGTGCCATGAGAAATTCGTGAAATAGAAAATTGCCTGTAAGGTGTTTGATAAAACGTCTGTATGAAAAATTGTCAGTAGATGAGAGAATAAAAGTAAAAGGAGAGAGATAAAATATGAAAGTAAATAAAAGATTTAACAATTTTTTCTCTCTTTTACTTATACACAAAAAGTAACCGTTGAGACACCTGTCAGACATGCAGCAGTAAAAGATAATTAATGGGCACGGATATTCAGTAATCATTACTTATCACATGCAGTTTTTCAAGAAGAAAAACCGTCCCAGTAACCAAGTAATCCCATTAATTAAGGACGTTCAGTTTTATTTTAAATTTTAAAACTATTCCCACTTAATAAATTATTATTACTGCTTTACCAATATTCTGTAAAAATATGACCAATGAGAGAATGACCATAAATAAACCAAGTAAACACATACTGCCACGTCAGAATCAGAACTTGATTTGTATCAGAGCTAATGAGGACATCAGAATATGGTTAGTATCAGGATTTAAAATGTTATCAGAATATGAAACGACTCAGAGACAAAATCTTGTAAAAATATAAAATTTCATTAATATATTAAGCAAATACATTTCATGAAATTCAAATTACATGCTTAAAATTACAAGATTGTCCTAAGCTTCGAATCCTAACATCAACAGCTTTAGTCCTAGTCTAAGAGGACGGACAAAGCCGACGGTGAAGAGAAACGGATAACTGCAATTATTTCTTCTTCCTACTCTCAACAAAGAGAACATCAAGATGAATGATTCACTCCTGCTGTCGGAGAGCTTCTCTCCTTTCCTCTTCTAGACGCTCAAGATGGTGATGATAGTCCATATAGAAGAACAAAAGGTCTATGAGAACCTCTTGGGGAACTGAGTCCCAGATTTCATCAGGAATGGCAGTGACATGCCACTCCTGCTGCCATTCAGTATACCTCAACTCGATAGTGAAAGTGTCATAGTTCAGAACTAAGTTGAAACAAACCATGTTTTTGATGAGTAAAAAAAAATGAGTTTGAGAGAAAATGAGAGATGTGTTGGCTGGAATGAGGTGTTGGTTTATATAACCAATAGAATACTAAGAGACGCAAGGAAAATTGAATGGTTATAGGTAAAAATAATTATACCTCGTCTCCCTAGACTAATGAGAATAATAACATCCATTGGAAGATTAAAAACAGGATTTAATGCGCACACGAAACAAGTAAAAATTACTGTGCATAGACGAGTACCACTAACCCAAATTATGTTGACTGTTAATATCTCACCCAAACATATTCTGATTTTAAATAAGACTGTTTCAGATTTTAACTACAAATAAGTCAAGTAAAGAATCATAATTTAATATCAGAACTTAGACTTATATCAGAACTTAACAGTCATCAGAACATGATTCCTTAACTCGAAAGGTGAATGCCTATTTCTGTAATTCTTCACACAAATTCTGATTTCGTCTCTTCAGAACTTAATCATCAGAACTTCCATTAGAACTTGTCCTCGGAATTTATGCAACTGACACTTAACCTGTTCATCTAAAATAACATTTATCACCACAATAATTTTCATCATTCATATGGAGTGTATGTGTGTGCAGTAAGCTAAATATCAGATGAAGATTAAAGTCTGATTCATTTCAGTACATCTTAGAAATAAGGCATAACTGAGAACTTTGCTCAAAATCTGTCATGATTCTGAAGTCTACTTTAGAATGAGTTCATGCATGAGTCCACCTCAACTGTTTTGTGCTCATTTTATGCATCTTTTGAAATTCCATTGTACAGTGGCTTCTCAGTGTAAGTGAGTCACGATTGCTTATCAGAATTTATGCTATTATCAGAGTATTTCTACAGTAATCATAGAGTGTGAAAAGTCACCAAGAAAATATTTATTTGCTTTTCTGATGCATATAACTTAATACCAGCAATGCACTTGGGTCTTCCCTTCCACATTTTTACTCTAGATCTCAAAGGAGTACCTGATTTTTATTCCCTTTTCTTTTTCTTTTCTTTTGATAAGTGAGGTTTATCAGCACTTAGTACATCCATCAGTTTTACTATCATCAGAACTTAACAGATAAGAAGCACTATTCCAGTTTGTGACTTAGTAATGAGATACACAAAGTAAACTTCAACTAAGCTCATTATCAGAATTTTCTTGTATTAAGAGATTTCCACATAAACAATTACTTCAAACATGGGACTTTAGTATATTAAAGACTACTAGGTCAACATCTAGCACAGTTATCCTCATTGGATTGAATAGTCACAGAAACATTCATATCACTATCAGAGTTTAGAAATTCACATCAGACAACAATCAGTACTTAAGCAATTTTCAATTAAGCACATAATACACAAAGATGGTAATATCTGTAAATACTGATCATAAAGTCTGATGAAACAGAATCATAAACTAAGCAGACTTAGAGAAAGAACCTGAAACCATTCCAAGTTCATTTACCAATCTTGTAAAAGTAGCTTCACACAGTGGTTTTGTGAAGATATCTGCTAGTTGTTGATCTGTTGGAACAAAGTGCAATTCCACTGTACCTTCATCCACATGTTCCCTTATGAAGTGGTACTTTATGCTGATGTGCTTGGTCATTGAGTGTTGAACTTGATTACCTGTCATAGCAATAGCACTTTGATTATCACAGTAAATAGGGATTTTAAAATATGTCAACCCATAATCCAGTAACTGATTCTTCATCCAAAGAATCTGTGCACAACAGCTTCCTGCAGCAATGTACTCTGCTTCTGCAATTGATGTGGAAATTGACTTTTGTTTCTTGCTAAACCAAGAAACCAATCTGCCTCCAAGAAATTGGCAGCTTCCACTTGTGCTTTTCCTGTCAATTTTGCATCCTGCAAAATCTGCATCTGAGTAAACTATTAGTTTAAAGTCTGATTCTCTAGGATACCACAATCCCAGATCAGCTGTTCCCTTAAGATACTTGAAAATTCTTTTCACAGCTATTAAGTGAGGTTCTCTTGGATCTGCTTGAAATCTTGCACAAAGACAGGTAACATACATGATATCAGGTCTACTAGCAGTTAGATAGAGTAGAGAGCTAATCATACCTCTGTAATCATTAATATCTACTGATATACCAGTATCCTTATCCAATTTTGTTGCAGTGGCCATGGGAGTGGATGCACTTGAACAATCTTGCATTCCAAATTTCTTCAGCAAATTTCTGGTGTACTTGGATTGACAAATAAAAGTGCCTTCTTCATTCTGCATGACTTGAAGGCCTAGAAAATAGCTAAGTTCCCCCATCATACTCATTTGATATCTTGACTGCATCAGTTTGTCAAACTTCTTACAAAGTCTGTCATTTGTAGAACCAAAAATGATATCATCAACATATATCTGCACCGGAAGTAAGTCCTTTCCATGGTTGAGGTAGAACAGTGTTTTGTCAATTGTTCCTCTGTTAAATCCATTTTCCAGAAGAAATTGAGTTAAAGTCTCATACCATGCTCTTGGAGGTTGCTTAAGGCCATAAAGTGCTTTATCAAGCCTGTAGACATGATTTGGAAATTTGGAATCTACAAAGCCTGGAGGTTGTTCAACATATACTTCCTCTTCCAATTATCCATTGAGAAAAGTACTTTTCACATCCATTTGAAAGACAGTAAACTTTTTGTGAGCAGCATAAGCCAAAAATATCCTTATGGCTTCCAATCTAGCAACTGGTGTAAATATTTCATCATAATCAATTCCCTCATGTTGAGAATATCCTTTTGCAACCATCCTTGCTTTATTCCTTGTAATTATGCCATCACTATCAGTTTTATTTCTGAACACCCACTTTATACCAACAACATATCTATTCTTTGGTCTTGGCACTAGGGTCCAGACTTTGTTTCTTTCAAATTCATTTAACTCTTCCCGCATTACTTGCACCCAATCAGCATCTTGAAGAGCTTCTTCCACTTTCTTTGGTTCAGTCTGAGAAAGAAAAGAATTATAGAGACATTCATTTGAAGTAGTTGTTCTAGTTCTGACACCTGCATCAGGATTTCCAATAATTAAATCAGGTGTGTGTGATTTAGTCCACTTCCTTACAGATGGAAGATTTTCTCTAGAACTGGATGCTCCCCCATGATTCATGCTGTCTTTATCAACATTTTCTGATGCTCCCCCTGAAATTATGCTCTCTGAGTTGGATCCTTCAGAATTTAAGTTTTCAGAATTATCAGAACTTGGCTCATCAGAACTTGGCTCATCAGAACTTGATGAATCAGAACTTGAAGAGCCAGTTGTAGGTTCTGATGCTTCTTGAGATGTGGTTGTTTCTTCAGTATGCTCCCCCTGCACAGGTGCATCTTCCTTTGGCGTAGTCACCACAGTTTCAATAATATTAGAGTTTAATCCATCAGAGTTTGCAGTATCAGGATTTAGACTGTCAGGATTTCCGGTATCAGAATTTAGGTCTTCATTTTCAAATCTCAGCTGATCATGATCATTGAAATCTTCAAGTCCAGTAATCTTCTTATCATCAAAGGAGACATTGATAGATTCAATGACAACCCTTGTTCTTAAATTGTAGACTCTGAAGGCTTTTGTGGAAAGTTGATATCCAACAAAAATTCCTTCATCAGCTTTTAAATCAAATTTGGATAGTTGCTCAAGATGAGTCTTAAGAACAAAACACTTGCATCCAAATACATGAAAATACTTCAGATTTGGCTTCTTTTTCTTCACCATCTCATATGGTGTCTTTCCATGCTTGTTAATGAGTGTTGCATTCTGACTAAAATAAGCAGTCTGTACAGCTTCAGCCCAAAAATAGGTTGGTAGCTTTGCTTCATCAAGCATAGTTCGTGCAGCTTCAATAAGAGTTCTATTCTTTTTTTCAACAACTCCATTTTGTTGTGGAGTTCCAGGAGAAGAGAATTCCTGCTTGATTCCATGTTTTTTGCAGAACTCTTCCATAATTAAATTCTTGAACTCAGTGCCATTATTACTTCTTATGATCTTCACTGAATCTTTGACAATTTTTATCCAGTTGCTTGACATGATCAATCAAGATAGATGCGTTTCACTTTTTGTGTGCAAGAAATGCACCCATGTGTATCTGGTGAACTCATCCACATGACCATAGCATATTTCTTCTTTGCAATAGACATGACATTCACTGGACCAAATAGATCTACATGTCGTAGGTGATAAGGCTCAAGAATTGATGATTCAGTCTTGCTCTTGAATGAAGATTTTCTTTGTTTTGCCTTCTGACATGAATCGTAAAGGCCATCAGGAGCAAATACTGATTTTGGCAGCCCTCTCACAATATCTTTCTTGACTAGTTCATTTATATTGTTGAAATTTAAATGAGAGAGTATCTTGTGCCAATTCCAGCTTTCTTCAATTGATGATCTACTTAATAGACAGATTGCAGAACCATCAGTACTTGTTGAAAGCTTGGCTTCATAAATGTTACCATGCATGTATCCTTTCAGAACAACTTTGCCTGTAGATATGCTTACAATTTCACAGTGTTCTTCAAAGAAATCCACATGATAACCTCTATCACAGATTTGACTAACACTCAGCAGATTGTGTTTAAGTCCTGAGACCAGAGCTACTTCTTTAATGATGACATTCCGAAGATTGATATTGCCATATCCCAGTATTTTTTCAATGTTGCCATCTTCATAAGAAACACTTGGGCCAGCTTTCTCCACAAAGTCTGATAGCAGGGCTTTATTTCCAGTCATAAGTCTTGAGCATCCACTGTCCAGAACTAAGATGTTTTTCCTGTTGCCCTGCAATCACAAAGACCACTAATGATTAGTTTTAAGGACCCAGACTTGCTTGGATCCTTTGGCCTTATTAAGTTTGTTAAAATTTACAGCGGATTTAGCATCAGAGTTTATGTTAACTTTTTTCTTATCAGCATTTATACTATCAGACTTTATATCAGAACTTACACTAGAAGAAACAATGCTAACTTTCTTTAAAGAAGGTTTTATTTGATAATAATCATAGTACAAACTATGATATTCCTTACAAGTATAAATGGAATGCCATAAACTACCACAATGAAAACAAGGATTTTGTGGCCTATATCTAACAGGCTGACTCTTAACTCCTGACTTTGAAGGTAAGGAGTTTATGTTCTTATTCTTCCTGCAAAAAGAAGCCAGATGGTTAGAACTTCCACAGTTATGACATGTTTTTCTAGGAGCATTAGGAACAGGCTTATAATCATTGCTTTTATTCACACCTTCCTTTCCATTCCTATTTTTCCTAGGTGACTTTACCTTGTTTACATTCTTAACATCTTTCAGCTTATGCTTAAGCTGCTTCTTTGTCATTAAGCCTACGTTAACTTCAGTTGGCTTTTCTTGTTTTAGTTTGTCAGAAGTTAATTCATCTTTAACTTCTGATTTCTCAGTATCAGACTTTACAGCTACAAACTTAATAGGTTTTACCTTTGGCTTTTATTTAACAACTATAGGCTTAATTTCTACAGTTCCTTTATCATTCTTATTATTGTGAATATGTTGTGTACTTGATGATTACCTAAACAAAACATCTAAGTAGATTTTACTTAGTGAAATAATGTAGCACTCGACGGATAAGAATTATAGTCCCGATGGATAACTCATTATAGTCCCGACGAATGATTAACTTATTATCCATCGAGTGAGTAGCTTATGTAATAATAAGTTTGTAGCACAGTGTTGTATGCACCTTTGTATAGAATCTGGAGTAGCATATAAGTCATGTTGACTTTAACTAGATATGCAGAATAGGTTGATTAACTGTACATAAGCAATGTCTTGTAATTCTGTATAAGTGAAATGAAGTCAAGTGCCAAAATAGCTACCAACGGATGATTAACAAAGCTTCGACGGATGACCAAAATAGCTACCAACGGATGCTTAACAAAGCTTCGACGGATGATCAAATGACTATCAACGGATGTTTAACATAGCAGTCGACGGATGATCAATTAAGTTATCGACGGATGATCTGAAAGTCGACAGATGATCATATCAAGATTCAAACATCAGTTGAACAATAAAAGCTGACACACAGCCGTTGAGTTGGATACAAGTACACTGTGGAAGCCCATTAACTGGGTAATAGAGGACGAAAAGCAGCAAAGATCAAGACTGTTAGATTTTATATTTGTTCAGTTCTTTTGACTTTGTAATCTTGGTAATATATAAACCAAGAGAGTAGCAAATAGAAAAATAACTGAGATAGCTAAGAAACAACAACAGAGAAATCTTTATAAGCACTATCTTTAGCATTTCCTGTGTTTTTAGCAGTTCTATTTTGTAAGCAGCTGTGAGCATTTCTGCACACAGAGTCCTCTCGATATATTAAATATATCTCTGGTGGAATTGTTTAAATCCACCAGAAAGTTTTTAAAGCCTCTTGTTTTTAATTACTTATGTTTTGATTCATTCAAGTTTACATTCCGCATTGTGCTAATCAAAACAAATATATCCATAATCGAGTTGAACATTCTTATTTCAAGAAAAAGGTTCAAGAATTCCATTCAACCCCCCTTCTGTAATTCTTTCTATATTATTAAGGGACTAACAATTGGTATCAGAGCAAGCTCTTAATCTACAAAGAGTTTAAAGATCAAAACAATTCAGCAAGATGAACAAGAAAGATGTTGGAGTCAAGATTCCTTTTCTTGACAAAGATAATTACCATCATTGGAAGGTAAAGATGCATCTTCATATGCTTTCTCAAGATGAGGCCTATGTGGATTGCATAGAAAGAGGCCCTCATGTTCCTATGAGAGCTGCAACAGGAAATGAACCATCTGTTCCAAAGCCAAGGAATACATGGTTTGATCCTGATATTGAACAAGTCAGGAAAGATAAAAAGGCCATGAACATTCTGTTCAATGGTGTTGATGCAGACATGTTTGATAACATCATGAACTGCAAGACTGCCAAGGAAGTTTGGGACACAATACAGATAATCTGTGATGGTACTGAGCAAGTAAGAGAAAATAAAATGCAGCTCCTGATTCAGCAATATGAGCATTTTCACAATGAAGAAAGTGAGTCACTCACTGACATTTTTAGTAGATTCCAAAAGCTACTAAATGCTCTTAAATTGCATGGAAGAGTCTATCAGACTAAAGACTCCAATCTGAAATTTCTCAGATCTCTTCCAAAGGAATGGAAACCAATGACAGTCTCATTGAGAAACTCACAAGATTATAAGGAGTTTACTTTGTGGAGACTGTATGGCATTCTGAAGACCTATGAGCTTGAGATAGAGCAGGATGAAAGAATGGAGAGAGGAAAGAAGAAAGGAGGATCCATTGCACTAGTGGCTGAACTGGAAAAGGAGAAGGAAGTGAAGATGGAAGCTGTGGAATCAACTTCAAAGGCCTGTGAAAGCAAGGGTAAAGGGCTAGCTGCAGAAAGTGAAGATTCATTGAGCCAAGATGACATGGAGGACATTGATGAGCACCTAACATTCCTTTCAAGAAGATTTGCCAAGCTCAAGTTCAAGAAGAACTTTGGAGCTGCCAAGCCAAATAGAAACATGGTGGATAAATCAAAATTCAAGTGTTTCAAATGTGGCTTGGCAGGGCATTTTGCAAATGAGTATAGAATGTCAGATTCCAGTAAGAAAAGATTTGAGTCTGTGGATTATAAGAAAAAATACTTTGATCTACTCAAACAGAAGGAAAGGGCTTTTATTACACAAGAGAATGACTGGGCAGCTGAGGGTTTGGATGAAGATGAGGATGTCAGCTATGTCAATCTAGCCCTTATGGCCAAGTCTGATGAAACAGAGACACGTTCCTCAAGCAATCAGGTAATCACTACAAACCTTGCACATTTATCTAAAGCTGAGTGTAATGATGCAATAAATGACATGTCTACAGAATTGTATCATTTGCGTGTTACACTTAAGTCCCTCACTAAAGAAAATACTAAAATCAAAGAAAAAAACTTATTTTTGAGTGAGAGGAATAATGTGCTTGAGTCTCAGTTTGTTGAATTTGAGAAACTAAAAATTGAGTGTAGAATTGCCAAGGAGGAATTAACTGAGTCCTTGAAAAGGGAAGAAATTTTAAAGAAGCAGCTCGATCGTGAACATGAGGTGATTAAAGCATGGAAAACATCCAGAGATGTTCATGCTCAAATCACCAAGGTTCAAGGAATTGAGTCTTTTTGTGATGAAGCCTGGAAAAAGAATAAGGAGAAACTAGAACCTATTTTGGTAGATGGATTGCTGACAGATGTAGACTCGATGGATGATGAGAACTATCCGTCGGATAACAAAAAGTGTTATCCATTGAATGATAAAAATCCTCATCCGTCGGCTGTGAGCAAACCCATTAGCAAAGCCAAGTTAACCAAGCTAAATGAAAAGTATGGGTCTGTTTCCAAGAACTTTGTTTCAGGAGAGTCAAGTCAAGCCAAGAAAGGGAAGAAGACTAATGTAGGTCACATGACTGTCAAACAGTTAAGTGACTGACTTGAGAAGATAGAGGTAAAAACAGAGACTAAAAGGAAAAACAATAGGAATGGTAAAGTAGGGATTAACAAACATAATAACTACACACCTGACAAATATGCTCCTAGAAAAATCTGTATCAAATGTGGTAGTGTAAATCATTTGTCTGTTAATTACAAATCTGCCATGCCTACTCCCATGTCTGTTCAGCCTCAATTCTCTAACATGAATGCCATGCCTCCCATGCCTGTTAATGCTATGCCTACACAGAACATGAATGCACAGTTTGCTAATATGCCATTTGCACCTAATCCATATTATGCTGCATACAATATGCCTCAAATGCCATTTAGCATGCCTTACTGGAATAACATGTTTGCACCAAGCATGCCATTTCCTGTTAGCCATAACATGCATGATAATTCTGTTGCATCTAGTGGTTTCAAAGGCCCAACCCAAATGACTAAGGAAGAATCTGAAATTCCTAAGTCAAATGAGTTAAGACCCAAGAAACAGAAGAAGAAAGCTTACAAGGCAGGACCCAAGGAAACTTGGGTACCAAAATCAACTTGATTTGATTTTGATGTGTGCAGGGAAACAGAAGGAATCTTTGGTACTTGGATAGTGGTTGTTCAAGACACATGACTGGTGATTCTACCCTGCTCACAGAGTTTGAAGAGAGAGCTGGCCCAAGTATCACTTTTGGAGATGACAGCAAAGGTTATACTGTGGGATATGGCTTGATTTCAAAGAACAATGTCATCATTGAAGAGGTTGCCTTAGTGGATGGTCTCAAACACAATCTGTTGAGTATCAGCCAGCTTTGTGATAAAGGCAACTCAGTAACCTTCAACAAAGAAACCTGTGTTGTGATTAATAATCAAAACAACAAAGTGGTTCTCACTGGTGTGAGAAGAGGAAATGTGTATCTAGCTGACTTCAACTCAACTAAAGCAGAATCTGTAACTTTTCTTCTCAGTAAAGCAAGTCAAGATGAAAGTTGGCTATGGCACAAGAAGCTATCCCATTTGAACTTCAAGACCATGAATGAGCTGGTAAAGAAAGAGCTAGTTAGAGGCATTCCTATGGTGGAGTTTACAAAGGATGGACTGTGTGATGCCTGCCAAAAAGGGAAGCAGATTAAAGCATCATTCAGGAAGAAACTTGATTCAGCAATTGAAGAGCCTCTACAACTGCTTCACATGGATTTGTTTGGACCAGTCAATATATAGTCAATCTCAAAGAAAAGATTTTGCCTAGTAATTGCAAGGATAATGCTTGAAGAATCAAAACTACCAACATACTTCTGGGCTGAAGCTGTAAACACTGCATGCTACACTCAGAACATCTCTCTGATTAATCAAGCAAGATGCATGACACCTTATCAATTGTTCAAGAACAAGAAGCTAACTCTGAACTTTCTTCATGTCTTTGGCTGTAAATGCTATATTCTGAGAAATCAAACTGATCAAAATGGGAAGTTTGATGCTAAAGCAGATGAAGGAATTTTTGTTGGATATGCTGTTGGTAAAGCATATAGATTCTACAATCTAAGAACCAACATTGTTGTTGAATCTATACATGTTGTGTTTGATGATAAAAAGATTGAAGGACTAAAAGATGGAGATTACCATGAGAGCCTCAAATTCGACAATGTTGAGATGGTCAGTGATGAAAGTGATGATGAGAGTGATCAAGAAACAGTGTCTAAGGATAATGCAGACAAATCTACTACAAATGAAGCACAAAACTCAACATTCGTCGAGTTACATAATGCTTCATCCGTCGGAAGGCAATCTGTATTATCCGTCAGAAGACAACCTGCCTCATCCGTCGGTACTCAAAATTCACCATCCGTCGGGTTATCAAAAGGAGCAGGAAGTCAAGGCAGATCACCCATAGAAAGCACCCCAATCTCAAATCAAAGATCCACAAACTCAGGGGGAGTTTCTAGCAATCAAAACTCAATCACACATCAAGAAAACATTGAGGTCTCTTCATCTAGGGCTAATCTACCTCAACCAAGAAAATGGACAAAAGATCACCCCTTTGAACTGATTATTGGTGATGTTTCTTCCAGAGTTCAAACCAGGAGAGCAACTCAAGAAGAATGTCTATACAGCAGCTTCCTGTCTAAGGAAGAACCAAAGAAGGTAGAAGAAGCCTTGTTAGATCCTGATTGGATTTTAGCTATGCAGGAGGAGCTAAACCAATTTGAAAGGAATAAAGTATGGAAGCTGGTACCCAAGCCTACAGGAAAGAATCCAATAGACACCAAATGGGTATTCAGAAACAAGATGGATGAAAATGGCATAGTAGTAAGGAACAAAGCAAGATTGGTTGCTAAAGGCTATTGTCAGCAAGAAGGAATAGATTTTGATGAAACATTTGCTCCTGTTGCAAGACTTAAAGCCATCAGAATCTTCTTAGCCTATGCAGCCCATGCCAATTTTAAGGTCTATCAAATGGATGTCAAAAGTGCCTTTCTGAATGGAGATTTGGAGGAAGAAGTGTATGTAAGTCAACCTCCTGGCTTTGAAGATCCAAATTTCCCAGAGTATGTCTATTATCTACTGAAAGCACTTTATGGACTAAAGCAAGCACCTAGAGCCTGGTATGACACTTTATCAAAGTTCCTTTTGGAAAATCACTTCAGAAGAGGTACTGTAGATAAAACTTTATTTTTCAGAAATGTGAATGGCTCTAGCATACTTGTTCAAATTTATGTAGATGATATTATTTTTGGCTCTACAGATGAAAAACTTTGTAAAAAGTTTGCCAAACTGATGCAAAGCAAGTATGAAATGAGTATGATGAGAGAACTAACTTACTTTTTTGGTTTACAAGTTAAGCAAGTTAGTGATGGAATATTCATTAGTCAAACTAAATATATTTTTGATCTTTTAAAGAAGTTTGATCTAATGGATTGCACATCTGCAAAAACTCCCATGGCCACTGCAACTAAGCTTGAACTAAACACTACTGAAAAGTCTGTGGATATTTCAAGTTATAGAGGCATGGTTGGCTCACTTCTGTACTTAACAGCTAGTAGGCCAGATATAATGTTTGCTACATGTTTGTGTGCTAGATTTCAGGCTGATCCTATAGAGTCTCATTTGATAGCTATTAAGAGAATCTTCAGATATCTCAAAGGAACACCAAACCTTGGCATTTGGTATCCTAGAGATTCTGGCTTTGATCTAACTGGTTATTCAGATGCAGATTATGCAGGTTGCAGAATTGATAGAAAAAGCGCAACAGGAACCTGTCAATTTTTAGGAGACAAGCTTGTGTCCTGGTTCAGTAAAAAGCAAAATTCAATTTCTACTTCTACAGCTGAAGCTGAATATATTGCTGCTGGCAGTTGTTGTGCACAGATTTTATGGATGAAAAATCAATTGCTAGACTATGGTTTGCAAGTTGAAAGGATTCCTATTTTCTGTGATAACACAAGTGCAATTTCCATCACTGAAAATCCAGTGCAACATTCAAGGACAAAGCATATAGACATCAAGTACCATTTCATAAGGGAACATGTAATGAATGGTACTGTAGAGTTACATTTTGTTCCAAGTGAGAAGCAACTTGCAGATATTTTACCAAACCACTGGATGAATCCACCTTTTCTAGGTTGGTAAGTGAGTTAGGTATGCTTAATTACTCTTGAATTTATCTGAATTATTTTGCAAGTTGAAAAGTAGCCAGAAATTTAACTGATTTTTAGTCTTGGATGAAAATTTTGGCTAAGTCAAAATTTGCATCTCGACGGATGACCATTATCCATCGAGTTGAGTCATCCGTCGATATACAAATTGTAAATAAAAATCAATTACTTTTCTGGAGTATTTTAAAGCTCGACGGATATCAACTTATCCTCATCCGTCGAAGTATCTAAATCTTAACCGTTAATTCCCTGAACATTATCCATCGAGTATACTTACAGTTTGTAAGCAGTAGACGACGGATAATGGGTAGAATTTTTACAGTTTATTTTAAAACGGCTATTTAAGACAATTTCTATTGGGTAATTTACTTCTCTTTATTATTTTTATCAGTTGATTTTGAGTAAAGTATAAAAGCTTATTTCATTCTAATCATTTTCTTTTATCATTCTCAAATTCAACTGTGTTACTTCATTCTCTCTCAAGCAAAAATCCTCTTTCTCTTCAAGCTTTTCTTCTCTAACAATGGCACCCGTAGTTAAGATCATGTCACAGACTGGGTTCATCTATGAGAAGAACAACTTCACTGCCTTGGTCAATAAGGGGATTCAGCAATCTGAAGACTATCATAAGATGATGGACTTCGTGAACAACTGCAAGTTAAGTTTTGCCATGCTGGAATCACCCACAATTTATTGTGAAGTTGTTGAGGAGATGTGGACAACAGCAATCTATAACTCTACTGACAAAACCATCACTCTAACCATCAAAGGTAATGATTTCTGCATCAATAGTGATGTCATAAAAGCATGTTTCAAGATTCCTGATGATAATGTAACTACACCACACACTGACACTGATATTGTCAATATGCTCAATTCCATTCATTATGCACTTCCTACTGCAAAACTAAGTGAAATTAGAAGACTAGGTCTTAGGAAGGAATGGAGTTACTTGTGTGATATAGTAACTAAAGTCTTTTCTGGAAAAATCAGTAATTTTGATTCTGTGAACATTTCCATGCTTAACATGCTATACATGCTAGTTACAGACAAATATTACAATTTCAGTGACCTTGTTGTGTATGAGTTAGGTTTTAAACTAGGTGACTTAGCCAAAAGAGGAAAGCATATTTACTATGCTAGATTTTTTATGCTTTTGGCTAACCATCTTTGTCAAGAGATTGAGCTTGAGAACCCAAACAACAAATTAGCTTGTTGGGTTCAAGAGAGAAGAATCATTGCAGACTTGAACAGAGCCAACCATCACAAGGATGTGCCAATGTTCTATTTTCCTGTAATGCTGACACCTCAGGTAAGTGAGGTAAGTTCATCCAGACCCTCAACTATTCCAATCTCTTCTATTCTTTAACTTCAGGCATAGCTATGGCAACTGTGACAATGACCAAACAGTTGCCTACCAAAGCTGCCAAAATAACTGCAATTTCTAAATCCAAATCAAAGAAAACCCCCTCTGGTATCTCTCAAAAGGTACCAGTTCAAAAATCTACCAAAGCCAAAGAGGGGAGTGTGAAGGAGGGTAAGATAGGTGAGGGAAGGGGTGAACATCAAAGAAACCCCAAGGATAAGGTTGGAGAGTTGAGTGAATCCCAGCCTAGCCACACTGTAGTTTCCCAATAAACTGTAGTGCTTAAAAAGGACAAAAGCTCACTTCTAGCTGCATCCTCCCAAAAGGATGTGGCTATTGAACAAAGCTCTCATCCAAGAGCACAGGCCAAGAGGGTTAGGGACACAAGCTCACACCAAACTTACACTAGAAAGAAGAAATCCAAAACAACTGGGGATGCACAGGGCACACACTTAGTGCAAACTGGTGCTAAAGACACAGTCCCTGCACCTTCTCAAATTCAGATTGATGTGGCTCCAATAAATGTGGAGTCACAGCCAAAATCTCTCATAATAGAAGCCATAGAAACACAATACTCACCAACTAACTCACTGGAAGTGGACATGATAAATACTTCAATTCCTGATTCCCCTTCTTTAACTCTGTTGGGGAAGCCAAAATCTAGTGCAAGTGAGCATCATCTTTTAGATGACTTGTTGGCTCACTTGCCAATTCTTTCTGATTCTATTGTGACATCTGTGCCTCAAATAACTTCAATCAACACAGAGTCAACAATAGTTTCTCTTCCCACCTCATTCATTTCTACTCTCTCGATGGATATTGCTCATCCGTCGAGTAGTAATTGTATCCCGACGGATAAGCTTAACAGCAGTTATCCGTCGGATAACTTTACCACTCACCCGACGGATATCACTTATCCGTCGAGTGTCTTTGCACAACTTCAAACTTCAATAATTTCAAGTGCAGAAGATTTGGTGGTAATACAATCACTCTTAGGACTGAGAGAGGAGAGTGCATTGAGTGAGAGGCTGGGTTGCTCCCAGGCAAAAGGAGAGGAAAAGAGTGAATCTCAGCAATCCATTCATTCAGGATTGGCAAAAGTGAGTGAGAGGAGTCCCACCTTAGTAGGTGAAGGTGAGGGTGTGAGGGTGGGGAGCCAGGGTGAGACCTTGATGCAACAAAAGAGAGAATATGAGAGAAAGGCAGGTACTGGAGAAATAAGGATGGAACCAACCATTGCTAGTGAGTCAATGATTGTGGATGATGCTGACAAGGAAAGAGAATTTCAGCAATATTACAAAGTTGTAATTGATAACATTTTCTTGGATGTTGACACTTTTACTCACCCTGTTTCAGCCTATCAACTGTTGGCTGCTCAGGGCAATGTGGAGGCAGAACATACTTTGAATTTAGTGCACACCACAGAATCTCTTCAAAGAGATAAAGTTGCTGTGAACAGAATGCCTTCTCAAGCTGGAGAGCCATCTGAAGAATTTGGAGTAAATTCTGATGATGATGACTCTAGTTCTTTGGATGGAAGCATGAACTTAGGGGGAGCTGAAGGCCCAAGTACTGCTTTCAGTTTACCTAAATGGGCATGGGCAAAGGAATTTTCACCAGGGCAATTTGAGGTGTCTTTGGTAAAACAAGTAATAGCTATTCAGCAGGCCCTTCAGGAAGCTTCAGATGCTGGTACCAAGGCTGTTCTTCAAGCTCACCTAGACTCCTTACATTTAATGAAGATCCAACACTCAAGACAGAATCTCAGTGTGGATGAATTGAAAAAGGATATAGCTGACTTAAAGACATATAACTCTGAGAAGCTGGATTCAATAATGCCATATGGTACCATGCATGATCTGTTACTAAGATTAAGGAAAAAATCAGATTCTGACAAGAAGATAGCCAAGCTGGAGAACAGAGTTCAGGTTATTGAGAATTCAGTGGCTCTACTTCTTCAAAATCAACAGACTCAGACAAATCTTCTTATGCAACTGGCTAAAGCACAAGGCCTAACTCCTCCACTTGATGATAACAAAAAGGGGGAGAGAGAATCAAGTAAGGGGGAGAAAGGACCAACTGAGGGGGAGAAACTTCTAGTTCAAATCAGCAAAGTAATTGTACCTTCAATTACTATCTCCAAGCCACCAGTTACAGATGGTATAGATCTTATAAATGCAGCAGCAATAAATTTGAAAGATGCTGATAAAGGAGAGTTGACTCTGATCAACTGGAAAAAGATTGATGAGGAAATACAGAAAAAGTTTCAATTAGTCAAGGAACCAGATCAGTCAGCCATCCATCACTCTCATGTCAAGCCAATCAATGTGAATGAGATGAGCATAAACTATCTGGAGAAAGGACAATCTTCCTGCATCAAGACTACAAAGGCTGAGATAATTTTTAAACCAAGGGCAAACTATCCAAAGTTATCTTTGAAGAACCCTATGGATTCTGTGTATAAGACACCCAAGCCTGATGAAAAGAAGCTTCTGTCAAGATCTATGTTCCTCTACAAAGATCCAGCTGATTTAGCCTCAAGAAAGAGAATTGCAAAGATATTCAGAAATGGGAAGGAAATTTGTGTGGTAGCTGGACATCCACAATTTGCTCATGCAAAGGAAGAAGAAAAAGTCAGATTGAAGCAGGAAAAGAGGCAAGCTGCTCTAGATGCAAAGAAGTCTAAACAAAAGAAAGAACAGTTTGCTATCTTGGCCAAGCTACAGGCTGTGAATTCTTCTCAACAATTTCCATCTCAACCATCTCAAGCTACTGAATCAGAGAAGAAGATTGAAAAACAGAAGAAATCCCCAAGAAAGAAAGAACTGGCTAAAAGAACAAAAAGAAAGTTGGATATTGTTGACAAGGAATTGGAAGATCAATTTCCAAAGGAATCCACTCAAGCTGAAACTCAAGCATCAAAGCCCTCTGTAGTGTTTGAAGACATAAGGGTGGTGGACCCCTACAGGAACATACATGGAGAGCCTATTGTGCCAAAGGATGAGCCAATAGAGTGGGATAAATTACCAATTCCTGACTTCAACTTGCCAATTCTTACTAAGCCAAGAAGGACAAAATCAAGGGCAGTCAAGAAAGTGAAGTTGTCACCTCTCAAATCCAAGTCAGTAGTCAAAGCTCAACCCAAGGTCAACAGGGGAGACTACTTGTACTTGTGTGACATCAAAGAATTCTCAGATCTAAACCTTTATCTGGAGGAGCTGGATGAGGTAAGGGCAATTGATGCATACAGAAACCTACCTGAAAGGTTGGTGTTCAAGTACAAAAGGGGAAGGGAGATTCAGTGGCCTCTTCACAGGATACTTCAAGAAAGCCAAGCTGTGTTGATCAAAGTCTATTCATCCTTCAAGAAAAACTTTGGGTTCAATGTAACTGCAAGAAGATTAGTATTGAAGAAGATTGAAGAGCTAAGGAGTGTTAGAGCCAAAGATGCACTACCCAAAACTTTTATCATCCCATACACAGGGAGAAGAGTGCATCTAAGGCCCTACTGGCTGATGGAATTCATGGATGACAAGGGTGTGAGAAGATTCTTCAGATTAGAAGACCAATTGAGTATCTCTAGCAATGAGACTCTCTTGGAAATGCAAGAAATGTTAGATCTCTCAGAATCTGATGAATTAGAATTCCACAGACAGCTCCAGAATCAAATTGAAGAAAACAACAGAAAGCTTGGAAGAAGATCCAGACCTTTAAGAAACTAGAAAAATCTGCTCAGACTAGAGGAGCATCTTGAACTGACTGTGAGCCAAACCTTGTACATTTTTGTTTAAATTGAAGCACTTTCAGTTTTATCTACTTATCTTTAAAGATATATGTTTAGGATGTTTTGTTATCATCAAGTATCTCTTAATTTATGGCTACAATTCCAGTAGACATAAATTAGGGGAGATTGTTGTGAATATGTTGTGTACTTGATGATTACCTAAACAAAACATCTAAGTAGATTTTACTTAGTGAAATAATGTAGCACTCGACGGATAAGAATTATAGTCCCGACGGATAACTCATTATAGTCCCGACAGATGATTAACTTATTATCCATCGAGTGAGTAGCTTATGTAATAATAAGTTTGTAGCACAGTGTTGTATGCACCTTTGTATAGAATCTGGAGTAGCATATAAGTCATGTTGACTTTAACTAGATATGCAGAATAGGTTGATTAACTGTACATAAGCAATGTCTTGTAATTCTATATAAGTGAAATGAAGTCAAGTGCCAAAATAGCTACCAACGGATGATTAACAAAGCTTCGACGGATGACCAAAATAGCTACCAACGGATGCTTAACAAAGCTTCGACGGATGATCAAATGACTATCAACAGATGTTTAACATAGCAGTCGACGGATGATCAATTAAGTCATCGACGGATGATCTGAAAGTCGACAGATGATCATATCAAGATTCAAACATCAGTTGAACAGTGAAAGCTGACACACAGCCGTTGAGTTGGATACAAGTACACTGTGGAAGCCCATTAACTGGGTAATAGAGGACGAAAAGCAGCAAAGATCAAGACTGTTAGATTTTATATTTGTTCAGTTCTTTTGACTTTGTAATCTTGGTAATATATAAACCAAGAGAGTAGCAAATAGAAAAATAACTGAGATAGCTAAGAAACAACAACAGAGAAATCTTTGTAAGCACTATCTTTAGCATTTCCTGTGTTTTTAGCAGTTCTATTTTGTAAGAAGCTGTGAGCATTTCTGCACACAGAGTCCTCTCGATATATTAAATATATCTCTGGTGGAATTGTTTAAATCCACCAGAAAGTTTTTAAAGCCTCTTGTTTTTAATTACTTATGTTTTGATTCATTCAAGTTTACATTCCGCATTGTGCTAATCAAAACAAATATATCCATAATCGAGTTGAACATTCTTATTTCAAGAAAAAGGTTCAAGAATTCCATTCAACCCCCCTTCTGTAATTCTTGCTATATTGTTAAGGGACTAACACTTATCATCTCCATACCCAAGCCCTCTTTCCAGTTTCCACTACTTAACAAATTCTAAGTTGTTCTCCCAGAGTTAGTCCAAGTCCTGATAATCTCTCTTTCCTTTTCTAACTCAGTTTTTAGAGATTCATTCATTTTAAGTAATTCATCCCTAACATAGAAAGCATCATCTATATCTTTCTAAGTTTGATGGAACATGACTAACTCTTTTTCTAAATAATCATTCCTCTTTTTACAGGCAAGATTTTCAGAAGTTAATCTTTCACATGTTAAAGTTTGATCTCTATAACTAATAAACATGGTTTTAAGATATCTTCTCAACACATTAATATCATCAGTATGAAAGGCATAAGTAGTTTGAGGTACCTTTAACTCAGCAGCTTCAGAACTGCTATCAGCATTTGCCATCAAGGCATAGTTCTCCTCATTTTCAGAATCTGAAGTGTCTGTCCAGCTTTTCTTCTTTGTGACAAGAGCCTTGCCTTTGTCACTCTTCACTTTCTTACAATCAGAAGATATGTGACCTTTCTCACCATAGTTGTAGCATTTGACATTTGTGTTATCTCCTCTGTCAGACTTCCCTCCTTTGCCTTTAGATTTTCTGAAACTCTTATTATCAGAACTTGCACCTTTTCTGGAAAACTTCTTTCCCTTCCTGAATTTTCTGTATGCAATCCTTGTGATTCCTTTCACCATAAGAGCACACAGCTTCATCATCTCTTCATCAGTATCCATCTCAGGCAAGCTTTCAGTTTCTGAGTCATCATCACTATCAGAACTTGATGACTCAGTATCAGACTTTGTGATGAGCGCTTTTCCCTTGCCTTTCCTTGAGGTAGCTGCTTTGGGGGATTCTTCCTCAGCCTTAAGAGCAACTGTCCTTGACTTTCCTCTTTTCCTCTTGCTTCTTTGTTCTATCTCAAGTTCATGAGTCTTGAGCATCCCATAAATTTCATCAAGAGTTGTTTCTTCAAGATTATAGTTGTCTCTTATAATTGTGGCCTTCAAATCCCACCTTTCAGGAAGAGCTAACAGAAATTTAAGGTTTGAATCTTCAAGATCATACTCCTTATCAACTAGTGAGAAATCATTCAAGAGTTTGACAAATCTGTCATATAAATCAGTCAATGACTCATTAGGCTTTGAGTCAAAGTGTTCATACTCTTGAGTGAGTATAGTCTTCCTGTTCTTCTTAATCGAATATGTTCCCTGACATCTTGTCTCCAAGGCATCCCATATCTCCTTTGCAGTCTTGCAGTTAATTATCCTGTTTGACATTACATTATCAATGACACTATGCAGCAAGTGTCGTACCTTAGCATCCTTAGCAATTGATGCGATATCTTCAGTAGTGTAATCACTCTTCTCCTTTGGTACAGACTTTGCTGCTTCACCTGCAACTATAACAACGAGTTTGGTTGGCTTGTGAGGTCCTTCATTGATTCTGTCAAGATATTCTGGATCTGTAGCTTCCAGAAACATAGTCATCCTCACCTTCCATATGGGATATTTAGATGGTTTTAGTATGGGAACTCTGATAGCCTCATATCGACTATGGATTTGAGTTTTTGGAGGTTCTTCAGTTTTGGTGGGCTTGGTTGGAATTTCTGCTTCAGACATGATTGTTTTTGGATCTTAAACTGTTTGTGTGTTAACATATAGGCTCTGATACCACTTGTTAGGTCACGCACACTGTAGAAGGGGAGTTGAATACAGTGTATATCACAATCAAATCGAATTCAAAGAACACAAGTAACAGAAAACAAACTTTATTAAACTTTGTTACAATATGGAACTATCCTCTTTCAGTGATGAACAAATTATCACGAGAGCTGCTAGGGTTACAATGAATATTATTCTCGATAATAACAACACTTATAGTGTAAACCCTATGTCTGTGTTTATATACTACACAGTTACAAGATAATCGCTCATTGATATGGAATATAATTCTGCTTCCTAAAATATATCAATCAGTTATCTTTTCTTCCAAATATTCTATTCTTCATAGAATTCCTTCTTCATGCATATCTCTTCTTGCATTTGTCTTGATCTTCTTTCCTTTCAATCAGCTGCCTTCCTTATCTGAAAGTCTCCGTAAGTCCTGATATTATCTCCTGATAAATATCTGCTGATAACTTAAGTTCTAACAACTTAAGTTCTGACTTCAGCATAAGTGCTGTTATCTAGTTAAGTACTAATTTGTCCGGTTTAAGTAAGATCTGAAAACTAAACACAAATCATATTAGACATTATCAAATATATCTAACATTCCAGTTTATAACTGTATAAAAATATCGTTGCAAGGTGATCTCATATATCTAACCTTGTCTCAACATTTTTCTGAAAATCTTTGTCATGCATAAGATAATCATTTCCTAGATATAAGTTGAAAGATAAAGTCACAAGATACTCCCGTATACTTATATCTTTTTGTTAGGTCCCAATATATTTGTAGAAGGGGGGCTAAATACAAATAATACCGTTTAATCGAATTAAATGCGGAATAAAAAAATAAAACAAAATTCAAGTTAAATAAAACTATTATTAAACTTGAAAGGTGTTACAATAACGGTATCGTTTACAAGGAATTAATCTCAAATAAATTATTACAAATCTAGAATAAATCCAACATGAATTTATTTCTATTTTTGTAATAAAAGGATCAAATGCTAAAAGCAATTTGAGATTAAGTTCTAGGGATTTTGATCCGCTAGATAGTTATACAACAACAAGATAATGATTTCTAGTGGTTTGAATTTAACATTAATGACTAGAAATTAATAGGCGTGAAATGCAGTTGAGAGAGATGAAATGCTTCTGTCGTTTGTTCTTCAGGTTGTTGTTCTGTAATGAATGAGCTTCTGCTTCTGTCTTTTTATATTCAATCAATAGAATGAATTGAACTAGCATGACTATTTGTGAGACAATCAGTTGAGCTAACAAGATAATTCCACCAGCTGGTAAGACTTTCGGTATGACAGTTAAATGAACTAGCATGACAATTCCAGCAGCTAGTAAGACTTTCGGTAAGACAATCAAATGAACTGGCATGACTTTCGGTATAACTATTGATTGTCATACCGATTGTCATACTAGTTCAAAAGACTGTCTTGCTGAATTAATATTGAATTTAAATTCAAAATCAATTCTGAAAATTTATAATATTAATTCAGAATTAATTAATCAATTAATTCAATTAATCAATAAATTAATCTTTGCAGATATAATTTATTTTCTTAATTAAATTATATGACTTAATTAATTAATAGAGAATTAATACTACTCTTGAACAACAACCATTCTTCTAAAAATCTTCTGATAATTATGTATCAATTCCACCACTTCAATGTTGACACTCGATGTACTGTCTGGTTCATGAGTGACTAACTTCTGTGACATTTCTTCATGTATTGACTTTAATAACTTGATTTTCTTCAGATTAAATCCCTGTAAATATTTGATACCCTGACGAGATCTCTGTCACTTGATTAAATCCACAATATTGATTTATATCACTGAGGCTTGATCAATTTCTTGAACTTCTTCCAGTAAAGTAATTTCTCAAGCTGGAGATGAACATTGATACTGAATCCTTTGACAGATGTTACATGGAGAGATCTCTTTGACTGTGGATCTACTATTTACTTATTACATTCTTATTTGAGTTGAGTTAAATCCTCGAATAAACAAATAGGCTATGACATATGCCTTTCAATCTCCCCCTATTTATTTGTTAGACAATAACAACAAATACCTAGAGGATAACTCAACTAACAAATAAGAAAAAGATATAAATAGAAATGTAAAGTAAATAGCAGAAAAGTTCTGGATTATATTTAACATTTTCCAGATTCCAAAAGAAATTTACAAGTGAATACAAGATAGATGTTCCTCTAGTCTGAACATATGAATACATTGGTCTATCTTGATTCATAAAGCTCTAAGCATATTACATTAAGTTTTGAGCTATTCGAATTCAGTGATCATCCCTTCCAACTTCACCTTCTTCCAATTCTTGCAGCAATTCCTTGTTGAAGACACGATCCTTTTCTGTAGAGAGACTGCCTGGTTTGACTGGTTGAACCCTGACTGAACTTAGCTTATTCTTAAACTGATTGTACCTTTTGATGTTCTTTTCACAGTAAGCTTGAATCAGATCAGCAGCTTGAGTTTTCAACATGGATAAGTATCCGGCAGTTCTTAAGTAATGTTCCATCCAGACAAGATGCTTAGCAGAGTAGTCTTTAAGAGATTGTGCATCGAGATGGCAGATTTGAAGACAGTCAGACTTAAAGAATCTTACCTGATGAGGATTGTTGACCACTTGAGGACTAGCCCTGCTGGCAAACTCTTTGAGCCTTTCTCGAAGATCTTCATTCAATTCTGAGCTTCTTTTTACTTTGTTGAGTAGAACCCAAATCTCAGATAAAGAACGATTCTCAAATAAGTGAAGTGATACTTTGAAAGATCCTTCATTATGACAATATACAAAGATGCTCATTTCATTTAAAAAATTTGTCAAAGGCAGCTGTGATCCTTGAGACTTCAGTCTTGATAACATCCATGTACACGTCATTGTTTGGATTAGAGATTTCCAGCTTATCGAGAAGGTGTAGAAACTGCCTATCATTGTTTGTGCTCAGCTGAGGCATATCAAGTACTCTCCTAGCTTCATCCCATTTTACACCAATCTTCAGATTTACATCTCTCCTCCTTTCTTCAGCTTTGATGTCATGAAGTCGTTGTTTTTCAAGAGTTTCTGTTCATTGGATTTCCTTCCTCATGTCAATGATCTGAGATATCTTTTGAGGTTCAACTTCTTTTTTCTTCAACTCCGACTGCTCTTTCTGGAACTCTTTCTCAAAGACATGGTCCACTGATGCTTCCTCTTCCCAGTCTTCAAAATGACTTTCCTCTTTAGCTTCAAAGATACCAGCTTTATCTTCCATGAATGCTCTTTCTGGAACTCTTTCTCAAAGACATGGTCCACTGATGCTTCCTCTTCCCAGTCTTCAAAATGACTTTCCTCTTCAGCTTCAAAGATACCAGTTTTATCTTCCATGACTGGTTCAGTGGTAATAGTTGGAACATTAAGAATGTCAAAGTCATCTTGTTCTCCACTATAGTATTCATCATCAGCCTTCCTTGTCCCTCCAACATCAGAATCTTGAACTTTTTCTTTTTCACTTCTCCCCTATTTCTCCCCCTTAGTTGAGGAATCCTCTACAGCTTTACCTTGAGACCCCTCATGACCTCCATTTCCTCCAGAGCCCGAGCCTCCACCAGACAGCCCTTCAAAGAAAATCCTTTGCTCTTCATTCGGACAGTGAGAATTTTTGATCATTGCGTATAAGTGATTCATCCCTTCGTCGAGATGTATCATGCCCCTTTCTATCCTCAAGAATCTGTTGAGGTCCAGTGAGTGGTTCGTGTCAATCAGATCTTCAAGAGACTCCACTCTAGTATGGATAAAGCAGAAGTTTGAAATGTCTTCAGCTGATAAAGTTAGAGATGCCTGAATGGAGTTAAGATTTGGTACAACAATGGACTTCAAATCTGATATCTCAGCCCTGATGAGTGCCAGCTGATTATTGACAGAGGTGGAAGAAGAAGACCGTTCAACCACTTGTGCTTTGAATTTTGAGTCTCAGCCTGACTTTGAGCAAGTTGTTCTTTCAGAGCAGCAATTTGAGCTAACAGGTTGTCAGTGTGTGTGTCTGTGTGTGCGCTCACCTGAATATCTCTCGTATCTGTTTCACTCAACTCACGTGCTTGTGTATCTCTCAATATAATTGCTCGTGAAGAGCCTTCCTGTTGCTGATCTTCTGTACCTGCAAGCGAAATCACCCTAGCCTCTTCAAGAGAGGTCAGTGGTGGTGCAATGGGAATTCGCAAGTCCCGATCCTCAGTCAAATCTATCTTTTCATGTGAAATAGATGTCTGAATTGCTTCAGGGATAGAATGACTGAGTTGCCCTTCACTTTCTCAAGATAAATCTGCGAGTGAAGAATCCCGTGAGGGAGTCAGAGGTGTTGGTTTTGGGAGGGGAGAAAATGACTCTATTAGAGGTGGCTGAGAGTCAGATTTTCCCTCTGAAGCATGTGACTGCTCTTCTGCCGTAACTATGGTAGGCTCTGTAACAGACTCAACGTGCACTCCTCTCTCGGTGTCCTGAGTATCAGCTATGGGTATGTATGCTTCCATTGTGAGTAATGGAAGTGTACTTGACTCAGTACAAGATGTCATGGCCCTATGGCGAATTTCAATAGATTCATCCTGTTGAGAGAATGTCTCTAGTATCTGTTCATTGGCCATTTCAAAGTCCATGTCCAGTTGGGAGGACACGGATGAACTTTCAGATGCCTCAGTAAATGTTCTTCTTTTCTTGGAAGGAGGCAGAGCTGAGGGTTCATTCACATCCAACAACATACTACTTCCTACTAACCTTCTCGGTAACATTTTAGACAGTGGGGGAGAGGCTGAGACAGGTTGATACTCTGTGTTTGGCTCTATGACCTGGGATTGAAGCTGCAGTTCTAAAACTTCATGGTCAGCCCTATCAACCACTGGGGGTCTTTCAACAGAAGTAGGAATCTGTAACACTCCCCAAATCCGGGGTCGGGGATTCGGGTTGTCACGAGTTCTATTTCCCTTATCAATACTTAATCTTAACAGTCAACCAACTACTGCGTACTATGACCCCACAATACACACACACACACCACGAGTTATAGTCTCAGAGATGAATATCCAAAAATAACACAAGTCATTTTATTCCACAATTATAAACCATTTCACCATAAAAAGGGTTTCTGAATAATTTACATATTCTTTGCCATTATTACAATTCATAAATATACATAAGTCTGGCACAATAAAAGTTGAAAGCCTAGCCTACTGGTAGCTCCTACCTCAGCTACAACGTCATCAACGCCTACAGGAAACTGCGAAACGTTTCCTAACCGCTCACGAATTGGGAGCTTGATCCTGTTCATCTTGTCTATCTGTTGTTGTGTGATGAAAGAAGAAAGCAAGGGTGAGCAACAAGCCCACCGAAATAATATGTATAATAATTAACAATATATGAGCATTCTCATAGTACTCATGAAAGTCTTGGTCAAAAAGAAATGAACCAAGTTGATATTTTAACGCGACCAAGTCACAAAATATTCAGTATATATGTATATATACTTTTCAAAATCTTGGAAGTCCTCTTCCATGCATAATATACACAGAGTTCCAGTTTATAACTGTATAAAAATATCGTTGCAAGGTGATCTCATATATCTAACCTTGTCTTAACGTTTTTCTGAAAATCTTTGACATGCATAAGATAATCATTTACTAGATATAAGTTTAAAAGATGAAGTTAAAAGATACTCCAATATACTTATATCTTTTCCGAATACTACTTGAACTACCACCGTTCAAGTTATAATTAGTTTCAAAAGTTCATCATATAGATGAGACTACAAGATAAGACTTGAATATATTCAATCTTTGAAATGTTGTTTAAAAGAAATGAAGTTACGAGATACTTCATTTGAGGGAAACATCATCATAACTGTTTTACCCTGTCAACAATCACCCATCCGTAGCCTTTCGATCGAATGCTCCGGGTAGTGTTGCAGAAGTATCCAAACTGGATGATGAACTCATTACGGGAGTTTGCCGCGCCAGGAAGACCACTCATGATGATCAATCGCAGTAGTGCAACCCCACCATTTTCTACATGTAGAGGAGAACAGCCGGATTTACTTGTCAACCAAACACTGGACTCCTAAGGAATGGACCATCTTAGCGGAACTTCCGGGCCATTTGGGCCAATATAATAAGGCTGGGCCGGCGCCACTCGACCACTTACGCCACTCCTAGTTCAGATGAAATCCATGACTCTCGAACGTAAAGCTCGTCCCCCCTTTCCCCAAGTAGAAACTTGTTGATACGGCTCCACCAAGAAGTCGTATCTAGTTGGAAAGGAAAACTCACCGATATTTCCCAGGCGATGCCTGTTAATGGATTAACTTGTTCCAAGAATTTTACTTCCCGAGTGTTGGGTAAGTAATCAAAAACTCTTTTATCAAAATAGCAACCTTGTTGCGAATATAAAATACACCACAGAGCCGGATCTCTTAGATTTTTGAGCGAATATTCAAGTCCCCTTCGAAAGGAAGATCTTAAATCTAAAAACGAGTTTTGGGATCCGTTCTAACTTTTAAAATCATTTTGAAGACTCAAAAACATTTTTAAGAATGTTTGGAGTAATGCTGATTTAATAAAATAAATCAGTCCCGATATATTAGAAAATATCTGAATATTATTATTTAAATAATATTCTCATAAGGGTGATCCTTATAAAAATAATCGAGGTAGGAGTTTTAAAACTCATACTTGAAATGAATAATAAATAACCAAAGATATACATATACGAAAGTAAGATCTTTATTTGAATAATCGAAAATAAGTTTGATTATCGAAACATTATTCTTTAATAAAATAAAGAATATTATTTAGTAAATAAGCGGAGTCATAAGTCCTCGAATGAATATTCAAAAATAATATTCATTAAATAAAATAAACGGAGTCATTAGTCCTCGAATGAATATTCAAATAATATTCATTAAATAGAATAAACGGAGTCATAAGCCCTCGAATAAATATTTAAAATAATATTCATTAATAAAAATAAAGTTATCGAATAAACCTTATTCGATTAATAGTTTTGAAAACTATATCTTATATATATATAAATATATATATATATAATATACTCGGGAACATCGTCTCCCGGTTTAGAAAATGTTCACCTTTGGGTCCCCTATACTAAGGGTATACGCAACTACTGGTTATCTCTAGCATATGTATTATGCAACTTATAAGCAATTGAATCAACAATTAGATATCAAGATTACGAAACAGACATGCATATATACCATATCAGCATGCTCCAATATATCGCAAGATTTGCTAATAACATTCATGCACTTATCACAAGATAATGCATATATATATATATACATCACAACAATAGTATAACGGGTAGAAAACTTTCCTGAGCGACTGGGGGCGATAAAAGGCTTGGGACGAGTCTGGTAACCTATAAACAACATATAAGTTGGAATTAAACCAAAGTCGCTTATGAATCAATACTTTAACCAACTAGACTCTAACGCTCGCTTTTGCGCTTAACGATTTACTTAAGTCGCTCGAGTACCCTCGGCTCCACCATTTTTAATAAATTAACCATTACGAATTTTAAGGCGATTCTTTCGCGAGTACTTTACCAACTTCTTAATACACATTACATAATTGTTTCGTAATCTAATTAGTCTTTTAGGGGCCTTAACCAAGGTTTCAAAGTAAGGCGAGGGGTAATGGTTCGGTCGCGAAATGCTGTTACTTAAAACGGTCGTTTCTCCTAAATCGTACATCGGATTCAAGAGAACCACATATCAAAACGAAGCTCGTAACATGAACTATATAATCATGGCAATGGCCAAAACCTAACAGTGAGTTCACGGGTCCTGATGTTAAGAACAAAAGCAGTCTATAGTAAATCGGGCATTACGACGGCTATGTTTACGCGATTTCCAAATTTAAACCATTCCAATAAATTCACAATTCAACCCACAATCACCACTACAACCAAACTTCATCCATTATTTACTACAACAGCCCCAACAACTCAAGATTTCCAATTTATACTACTTCTCAATCATGAACTAAGAGCTTACTTAAGTTCATTAACTAATAACCAAGATTTACCATTCCAAAAACATTACAAACCAACCAATCTCTAAATTTTCAATAACCATGCTTCTCATGAACTATACTACTTATAACAAGCTCTAAACATGAGTACACACCCATTACACTAACCCATCATCTAAACATTATGGAATCCAAACCAACAAAACTTAAGAATAAGGGTTTGAGAAGTTATACCTTCCTTGGAGAGTGGAGAATCACTTAGGAAGCCTTAAGTAACCCCTAATTATCTCTACTAAGCTTGGATCTTGAAGAAAACATAAGAAAACACAAAGTTAGTTTCTTGAAAACACTATTCACCAAGAACTTTGATGAATTGATTAGCTTAGTAAACCTTGGAATCTTGACTTCAAACTCATAACATAACTAAGTCATGAATTATGGAAGCTAAGGAAACAAACCTCTTAATTTTTAAAGGTGTGTAGCTTGAATTTTGAAAAATTTTCCTTTGCTTTTCATGGAAAAGCCGAGAGCAAAGAATGAGGGGGGAGAAGATGATGTTTGCTTGGTTGCTTTCCCTTTTTGTTTTGTTAATTACCTTTTACCATGGTAAAATATGAATGGCTTAAAATCAACCAACAATTCCTTCCCTTTTTGGTCATGCTTATGTCATCCTTCTATGTCATCTTGTTACACTTGTCTTCTTCTTGTTGGTGTGATGACATCATCATCACTAACCTCTTTGATTAACTCCTAATTACTTGGCTAATGATTGCTGATCTGTTATACGGTTCGCTTAACTTTCGTTTTCGTTTATCGTTTGAGGGATCATACCCGGGATCTTCTTACTTGGGTTCCCTTAACCTTTCTCAATACATTATATTCCTTTTATGATCCTCTCTTATAATCCTTGAATTTAAATCCTTTTTATCCTGTTACCTTATACTCAATGCTTTCGGTACCTGGAAGATTTTCGGGAAAAATCAAAGTGTTCGAATTTGGATTCTGACGATCTTTACATACACTTCTATACCATATAGAGTACTAATAATATCTCAGAATACCAATAGAAGATCCCCTACATAGGGTGGCATGAAAAGTTTTCTTATTCAGCATAATCAACACAAATCACTATTCATAAGGGTTACAAAAAGTCCAAAATTTTTGGGGTTATTACATAGGAATGGTGTGAGAGTATGGAATTATTACCTGCAGTGGAAGAACATCTGATGTTTGAGCCTGGGTGGCTTGAACCACTGGAGGTTGAACTTGCTGTTCATGATCGGGAAGATTGAAAATTGGTAAAGGAATGAAGATGGCCATGAAAGCAGATACAAGTACTGGAACTTGCATGAATTTGAAGGAAGTGTCTTGGCGTGTAGATCTTTTTGCTTATGGGAGGGGGTTCAGCTACTGATGAGTTAGCAAAAAAAGCCTTATGCTCAGGTGTGAGAAGATGTTCTGCTATAAGCATGAGAAAGCGAGCGTAATAGCAAGAAACCCTATGATTTGTGGAATGATCACGCTTAGCTGAAATTAGACGTCTCAGAAGAATGGGTAAAAGTAATTTGCCAACATTGATCCTTTGATTGAAAACAACTGCAAGACCAATATACTGCAGAGTGGAAGTGATGTTGTGAAAATTTGATTTAGTGCAGTTGGCAAACACTTTGGAAAGTGTATCAAAGAAAATGTCCCATTCGGAAACCAAATTGGATTTAGAAAGCTTAGTTAAATTAATCACCCCCTGATAGTTAATAGCATGGAAAAAATTTGAAATGTCATCTTCAGAGGGTAAATTACAGAAATTGTCCATTGGAAAATTTAACGCTCGATTAATGACTGTTTCATCAACTACATACTGTGTGTTGGCCACGGTGAATGAAAAAGAGTTAGAATCAGCAGCCACAGTAGAGGTTGTGCAAATCAGTCTAAGCAGATCGACATTAATAGAACATTTGATTTAATAGCAGAGCTAATAATCGAATGGTCATTTAAAAATCTAATCCACGGCTTAAATTTTTCCACATTACACTTTTCTGGATTAAAATAACCAACATGATTATGCGAGACAATTTGGAAATTTTGAGCCATTTAAAAAAATTCAATAAAACACACAATTTCAGAATTTTAAGAATTAAATTAAGAGAAATTTGAATTAAAAATAACTAATAATCCGAATTAATTTAATTATATCCCAATTTTTTTTAAAAAAAGTATATCTTGTTGATTTTTGTCCCACAAACACACTTTAAAAATCAGATTTTATACGCACCAAATAACACAATAAAGTCACTGTTTGAAACAAAACGAGCAGCACTTCTGTATATATACACGCGTATGTATATATCACAGAAGTGAAGTTTTATGAAGCTGAGTAAAAACTCGAGCGGAAAAAGAGTAACAATGGCGATGGAGGTTTTTAATTGATTGAAGCCGAGAGAGAAAGAAACTAAACTGATTGATTGAGAGAATTTGTTTAAGAGAATGAGTTGCGAATTGACTGGAAATGACAATCTATACAAACGCAAAAACTATTAAGTAGGACAACTGGTATGACAATCGAGGATAGTCATACCGATTGTCATACCAGGCAAAACAAAACAAAAAAAATTTAAAAACAAAACAAATAAAACAACAAAAAAAATGATTTAGTATAACTGGTATGACAATCCGGGATGGTCTTACCGATTGTCATACCGATAGTTATAGTAGACAAACCTTAGGAATATAACACGAATAAATCAGAAAGACAATCGGATTGTCATACCGATTGTCATTCTAGTGCAAAAATAAATATAGAAATGTAAAACTATACTGAATAATTTTAAACTAAGCACTGTTAAACTACAATGACTTTCAGCAAGACAATTATAATAGTCTTGCCTATTGTCATTATAGTTACAAGACAATTACAGTTACAAAAACACAGAATACAGAAAATAATTACAGAAAACTGAACTAAAGACTAATAAAAATGGCAGAAAATATTTACAAAATTAAAATATTTCATAGATAATTATATTTTCAGTCCAAAAATAGATTTCTTTTGAATTTTAGCAAATAAAATTCATAGAAAAATATTTTTAGAGAAAATAAAATATTCTGAGATATAATAAAATTAACAAGTTGAATAAATAAATAAGATAAGATAATAATAATTACATAGAATTAAGCAAGAATTATGGTAAATATGATAAAATAAATTTGTAAATGAATTTTTCATTCATGAAAAATTCATTTATAAATTTATTCAAGAACATGAAAAATTCATTTATAAATTTATTCAAGAACAGATTTCAGATATTAACAAGTTTAATCACTAAAGCTATTCAACATACCCAATTTACCAACTAATCTGGTAAATGTGGATTCATCAAGAGGTTTAGTGAAAATATCTGATATTTGTTCTTCTGTTGGAACAAAAAATAGTTCAACAGTACCATTCATGACGTGCTCTCTAATAAAATGATACCTGATGTCAATGTGCTTGGTCCTTGTGTGCTGCACAGGGTTGTTGGTGATGGCTATTGCACTTGTATTGTCACATAGAATAGGGATTTTGTTCAACACAGAGCCATAGTCCCGTAGTTGATTCCTAATCCATAATATTTGAGCACAACAGCTTCCAGCAACAATATATTCAGCCTCGGCTGTTGAGTTGGAAACTGTTTTTTGTTGCTTGTTGTACCATGAGACTAGCCTGCTACCAAGGAATTGACAACTCCCTGAGGTGCTTTTCCTATCAATAACACTTCCTGCGTAATCTGAATCTCTATATCCGGCAAGGTTAAAACCAGATTCTTTAGGGTACCAAATACCTAGATTTGGTGTTCCCTTAAGATATCTCAAGATTCGTTTAACAACAACGAGATGAATATCTCTAGGATCCGCTTGAAACCTTGCACATAAGCATGTAGCATACATAATATCTGGTCTACTTGCATTAAGATAGAGTAATGAGCCAATTATACCTCTGTAGCTTATGACATCTACCATAATGGAGTTTTCACATGGTCTAAGCTTGATAGCTGTAGTTGACAGAGTCCTTGCTGATGCAGAATCCTCTAGATTGTACTTTTTGAGGAGTTCCTTGAGATACTTGGATTGACAAATAAAATTCCATCTAACCTTTGATTTACTTGTAATCCAAGAAAGAATTTCAGCTCTCCCATCATGCTCATTTCAAATTTGTTGTGCATTAACTTAGCAAATCTCTTACAGAGATTATCATTAGTAGACCCAAATATTATATCATCCACATAGACTTGGACTAATATAGTATCATTCTTATGCTTTTTAGAAAAGAGAGTTTTGTCTATGACACCTCTAATAAAGCTCTTTTCAATAAGAAATTCAGAGAGAGTGTCATACCATTTTCTCGGAGACTATTTGAGACCATAGATAGCCTTGAAAAGAAAGTAGACAAAATTCAAATGATATGGATCTTCAAAACCAGGAGGTTGCTCTAAATACACCTCTTCATCCATCTTTCCATTCAGAAAGGCACTCTTGACATCCATTTGATAAACTTTAAAGTTCGAGAATGCTGCGAATGCCAGAAATATCCTGATGGCCTCTAGTCTAGATACTGGAGCATAGATTTCATCATAATCAATGCCTTCAGCTTGAGAATACCCTTTAGCTACCAGTCTTGCTTTGTTTCTTGTAACTACACCATCTTCATCTAGTTTATTCCTGAATACCCACCGAGTACCAACAGCTTTCTTGTGTGTAGGTCTAGGTACCAGTTTCCATACTTGTTGATGTTCAAACTGATTGAGTTCATCTTGTATAGCAATCACCCAATCTGGATCAGTCAGTGCTTCTTCAATCTTCTTAGGTTCCATCTCAGAAAGAAATCCTGAGAACAGACATTCATTTTGACTAGCACGTCTAGTTCTGACTCCAACATCTGGATCACCAATAATCAATTCAAAAGGATGAGCTTTATTCCAGACAGCCTATCATGGAAGATTTGATCTTGATGATTCACCTTGAAATTCATTGGGATGTTGTGTCCTACTAGTTAATCCTTCAGCATCTCCCCCTGAGTTGTTGTCAGGTTGACTTGATGATTCTTCGTCAGTAGCAGTGGTATCTCCATTGTTGCCAATGTTTCCATCACCATTACCTTGAGTGTCATCATGATTAACATGTTCTTCACCAGCAAAAACCTGAGGTTCTTGATCATGTTCTGATTCTGAATCTGACATATCATTAAACTTCAGTCTCTCAGAAGGATCTTCAGTTTAGATACTAGGGAGTCTAGTGTCATCAAATGTAATATTGACACTTTCAGTTACTTTGTGTTGATCAATGATATAAACCATGTATGATCTTCTTCCATATCCAACAAAAATACCCTCATATGCCTTTGCCTCGAATTTACCACGACGATCATCTCCATCCTTGAGCACGAAGCATCTGGCACCAAATACATGAAAGTATTTGATAGAAGGTTTCTGTTCATTCATAATCTCATAAGGAGTTTTCATGAAGTCTTTGTTGATTAGAGTTCGATTCTGAGTATAACATGCAGTATTGACAGCTTCAGCCCAAAAGTACATTGGAAGACCTGATTCAATTAACATAGTTCTTGCAGCTTCAATCAATGTATGATTCTTCCTTTCTACCACTCCATTTTGCTGAGGGTTCCTAGGAGCTGAAAATTGTCTGGTAATCCCTTTGTCTGTACAAAATCCATTGAGAAGTGAATTCTTGAATTCCGTTACATTATCTGACCTTATTGCTCTAACAGGGACATTATAATCTAACTCGATCAACTTGATATGATCAATCACAACTTGTGGTGTTTCATCCTTAGAGTGAAGGAATAAAACCCACGTATACTTGGAATAGTCATCAACTATCACAAGACAGTAACACTTCTTTGACATCGAAAGAACATTAACTGGTCCAAACAAATCCATGTGCAATAATTGAAGAACACCAGTTATGGAGGATGTGTCAGTGCCTTTGTGACTTGCTTTCTTTGACTTTCCTTTCTGGCAAGCCTCACACAGTCCTTCTGGGGAGAATTCCAGCTGAGGCAGACCTCTGACCAGTTCTCTCTTGACAAGAGAATTCATTGATTTGAAATTGAGATGGGAAAGTCTCTTGTGCCATAACCAACTCTCATCTGAAGATGCCTTTGCATAGAAACAATTGACTTCAGGATTGCTTCCAGAGTTCATGTCAGCTACAAACAGATTTCCTTTCTGGATTCCCATCAAGGAGGGTTTTTCACTTTTCTTGTGAAGAATCTGACACTTCAGCTTGTCGAATAAAACATTGTAGCCGTTGTCACAGAACTGACTAATACTAAGCAGATTGTGTTCAAGTCCTTGCACAACATACACATTTTCAATGATAACATTACCGGCTTGCAAATAGCCATATCCCTCAGTTAGACCTTTGCTGTTATCTCCAAAGGTAACCACTGGGCCAGCTTTATCAACCACATTTGATAGCAGGGCTCTATCTCCGGTCATATGTCTCGACGATCCGCTGTCAAGAGTCCACACTACCGGTTCCACCTGTTTAATGCCCTGCAATACAAATGGATTAGACCTTCTTCGGAACCCAAACTTGGTTGGGTCCGGCATACTTGTAGAATTGGCCTTTATCAGGCAAAACAACATTCTTAACTTTTATGTTCTCAACTTTCTCAACGACTAGACATTTGACCTTGTAAACAGCCTTGATAAATTTCTGTTTAGGCTTAGGCACAAATGTCTCCTTTCTAGCTTTAGAAGGACTAGCAGTCTTAGACCTATTATGCATCTTATTATTCACATGCTGACGAGGAGTAGTCTTATCACTAGAAATGTGCTTACCATTAAAATAAGCAACCATCAAATTAAAAGCACAAGACATGCAATTAGGAACACCACATAATTTATGAAAGGAATTAGCAACAGGCAAATTATGCATGGTAGGCATGGCATTTTTGTTATCCAACTCAGGTGTGTCTGAGTTAGTCTTAGTTGCTTTCACAACTTTGACTGGAACTTTAGACACACTTGACTTGGAAACAACCTTCTCATTAGCAAGATCTTCAACACGTATTTCTTCTTGAATAATAAAGCAGGTCTCATCAAATGGTTCAACAATTGATTTTTTATAGAGGGGTTTATCAACACCCTTAAGCACATGTGGTACTTCCCTACCTTTAGCACAAATATGAGGAGGGGAGTTTATGCCTAATTCTCTAATAACAACATTGTAATCATAACCTACTCCAGATGTTTGATTAATAGCTTGCTTATTGTAGAACTCTTTAGCCTTAGAGCAAGAATTAAAGTAAGCTTTGACCTTAGTCTCAAGACCGGTGATCTTGTCTTTGAGAATAGTTTCGAGTTGTCTATAACAGTCAACTCTATTCTCTAGAAAATATACTTGTTCTTTTAATTTGTCTTGATTAATGTGCACAAGTCTTAATTCATTGACCTCTTTCTCAAGGTCTTTGATTTGTTAAGTTAACATTTCATTATCACGACGAGTACAATCTAAGGAGCCTCCTAGATGATAAATTAATTCAGCATTAGTAAATTTTACCTCTTTTCTTGATGATGAGGTGTTTCCATCACTAGTCATAAGAGCAAGATTCCCAACTTCTTCATCTTCACTGTCAGTATCATCCCAGCTTCTTCCCTTTGCCAGGTAAGCCCTTTCACATTTACTCTTTTGATTAGAATCATAAGAGTTCTTCCTAACTTGCTTAGGCTTTCTGCATTCTGTGGCAAAGTGTCCCAACTCATTGCAGTTAAAGCATCGAATGGTGCTCCGATCAACCATCCCTGTTTTGTATCCACCACTGCTGGTGTTAAAGGATGAAGATCCACCTTTCTGGAATCTGTTGAAGTTGGACTTGTACTTGAACTTGGGATTCCTCTTGAATCTGACATTGGAGAATCTCTTGACAATCAGTGCCATCGACTCATCTTCCAGTTGCTCCAGTTCTTCCAAGGAGTAAAAATCATCTCCTGATTGATTTGTAGTAGGAGGATCAAATTCTGCTACTATCACATTTTCTTTAGCCTTGGAAGACTGTACCATTCTCTCTGACTGTTGAGATTGTTGTTGTTGTTGTGGTTGTTGTTGTTGTTCTTCAGCCACTAGAGTAGTAGACGTGCTGACCACTCTTCCTTTCCCGTAGACTTCCTTCTGCTGAATCTGCTCCCACTCATAGGTTTTTAGCACACCATAGAGCCTTTCCAAAGAAATCTCATTCAGATCTCTCGCTTCTCTTATGGAAGTGATTCTATCTTCAAGATGAGTTGGCAGTGTTAAAAGGAACTTTTTGTTGACCTCCCTGATTAAATAATATTTTCCATTTATGTTCAGGTTGTTGGTCAATGCATTGTACCTCTCAAACACTTCAGTAATTCCTTCTCCTGGATTGGATTTAAAATGTTCATAATCAGAGGTTAGGATCTCTAACTTGTTCTCCCGAACTTCCTCTGTGCCTACATTAATCACCTCAATAGTTTCCCAGATGTGTTTGGAATTTTTACAGTTCATCACATGTCTGTTCATCAAGGGATCAAGGGAATCAACTAAAATTAATTGAAGGCTAGCATCCAAGGAGGCTTCTTCTTTTTCAGCAGGAGAAAAATCCTCAGGATCCTTTACATAGGTTCTAGCTTTGGTAATTACAACATCATCTTCTATAACCTCTGGTTCAATAACCATCGGAATTTTTGGACCCTTCTTTAACACGTCCAGATATTTGGGATTTGCAACTTGTAAAAACAAGAGCATCTTCTTCTTCCACATAATATAATTTTCTTTATCGAACAGTGGAATTTTAACGGTTCCAATTTTTTGTGTAGTCATCTTGAATTTTTGAGTAAATAAAAATTCAAGGAGTGGAAGAATCATAAAAGTCTAGGATCTTGATTTGTTCATTAATCAGAAGGCTCTGATACCAATTGTTAGGTCCCAATATATTTGTAGAAGAGGGGGTTGAATACAAATAATATCGTTTAATCAAATTAAATATGGAATAAAAAAATGAAACAAAATTCAAGTTAAATAAAACTATTATTAAACTTGAAAGGTGTTACAATAACGGTATCGTTTACAAGGAATTAATCTCAAATAAATTATTACAAATCTAGAATAAATCCAACATGAATTTATTTCTATTTTTGTAATAAAAGGATCAAATGCTAAAATAAATTTGAGATTAAGTTCTAGGGATTTTGATCCGCTAGATAGTTATACAACAACAAGATAATGATTTCTAGTGGTTTGAATTTAATATTAATGACTAGAAATTAATAGGCTTGAAATGCAGTTGAGAGAGATGAAATGCTTCTACTGTTTGTTCTTCAGGTTGCTGTTCTGTAATGAATGAGCTTCTGTTTCTGTCTTTTTATATTCAATCAACAGAATGAATTGAACTAGCATGACTATCTGTGAGACAATCAATTGAGCTAGCAAGACAATTCCACCAGCTGGTAAGACTTTCGGTATGACAGTTAAATGAACTGGCATGACAATCCCAGCAGCTAGTAAGACTTTCGGTAAGACAATCAAATGAACTGGCATGACTTTCGGTATGACTATTGATTGTCATACCGATTGTCATACTAGTTCAAAAGATTGTCTTGCTGAATTAATATTGAATTTAAATTCAAAATCAATTCTGAAAATTTATAATATTAATTCAGAATTAATTAATCAATTAATTCAATTAATCAATAAATTAATCTTTGCAGATATAATTTATTTTCTTAATTAAATTATATGACTTAATTAATTAATAGAGAATTAATACTACTCTTGAACAACAACCATTCTTCTAAAAATCTTCTGATAATTATGTATCAATTCCACCACTTCAATGTTGACACTCGATGTACTGTCTGGTTCATGAGTGACTAACTTCTGTGACATTTCTTCATGTATTGACTTTAATAACTTGATTTTCTTCAGATTAAATCCCTGTAAATATTTGATACCCTGACGAGATCTCTGTCACTTGATTAAATCCACAATATTGATTTATATCACTGAGGCTTGATCAATTTCTTGAACTTCTTCCAGTTAAGTAATTTCTCAAGCTGTAGATGAACATTGATACTGAATCCTTTGACATATATTACTTGGAGAGATCTCTTTGACTGTGGATCTACTATTTACTTATTACCTTCTTATTTGAGTTGAGTTAAATCCCCGAATAAACAAATAGGCTATGACATATGCCTTTCACTTTTTCGAATGCTACTTGAACTACCACCGTTCAAGCTATAATCAGTTTCAAAAGTTCATCATATAGATGAGACTATAAGATAAGACTTGAATAGATTCAATCTTTGAAATATCATTTAAAGAAATGAAGTTACTGAAAGGAATATATCCTAAGTCCAATCATGTATTAGGATTTAGGAATAACTCTTTATGTAATCTGTTTTGATTTCATTGATATTAATAAAAGACTTGTTATGTTTTTATTACGGGCTCTATCTATTTAAGTGTTTAAATAAGATATACCATAGTTTAGAGTAAAGCTTTTTATGGATTATGATGAGATCATAATAGTGAGACCTAAAAAGATGATAACTCTAAACTTAAATAGTTCCTGATCATAGGATTACTAACTGGTAATTAGTAATCCGCAGAGATCGGTACATACTAGGCTTGCTTCATTATGAAGGATGTCTGTTCTCATAGACATTTGTGTGGTGACACTATAGCTAGTATGTAGGTGCTTATTATGGAATAAGTTCACTGAACATGAGTCGCACAGCTGAACAACTGATGGAGTTCACTCACGTGTCAGCAGTTGTTCACCTAGTGATAGTTGTACAAGTATCCTTAGACTTGAGGTCATCATAGTCATCTTGTGAACACTGAACTATGCTTTGGTTTAGTTCTTAGTCTCCAGGGACAATTATTAGGGCTCTTCTGGGTATAGGAATTTGTACACGAAGATAGTTTATGATCAATAAAGGATCTACCCCTTCCAGTGAAGGAAGCGAATGTTCAAGGCTGATCCACTTATGCTAGTTCAGGAATCTCTGGCCAGAGTGAATGAAATTAGAAAGGAGTTTCTAATTTGCATAGAACTACGCATAGTAAATGATAAGCAAGTGATTGAATTAGATAGGATTGACACGAGATCCATGCCTTGTATTTAATCGGGACATTGTAGGGTAGAAGGAGTTTATTGTACGGTAACTATTCACTGAATAGGTTCTTGGTATTCTAAGCAGTGAATTCATATTATCCGGATAGTCGCGATATGCTGAGAAGTATCCCTCACGATGTAGAATAAATGTGATTAATTAATTAATCATATTTAATAAATTAGAGAATTTATATAAATAATGATAAAATAGTTTTATTATTATTTATTTCTACTACCGGCTTAATATTGAACCTACAGGGTCACACCATAAAAAGAGAATGATTTAATGGTAGAGGAATTAATTAATAATGGCTAAATAATTATTTATTTTTGAAATAAATAATTAATTGGCAAATTTAATAATTGATTAAATGAGATTTAATTGATTATAAATTAATTAAGAAAAGTTCTTAATATTATTAATTAAAGGATTTAATTTTTAGAAATTAAATCAAGAGAGAGAATTATTTCTAAAGTGTTTAGAAAAAGGATTAATAATTAAAAGGTGTTTTAATTATTAATGAGAATAATAAATGGGATAATAATAATATTATTTATGGGAAAATTTCAGGTGAAAATTTTGCCTATAAATACATTATTATAGACCCTATTTTATTCTAACCCACATCGAACCCGAAAACCCAAAAAGTTTGGAAAAGCCAATTCTCTCCACCTCCTTCCTCCTCCTTAAAATCGTTTTCTTGGTGGATACCGGTGGAGTGCTTCACACTTGAGGAGCAACTGCTAAGGATCTCTGATCGTTGTCTCCGAATTATTTTAAAAGGTTAGATTCGATCCCTCGAATTTTTATTCATGATTTATATGCTTTTATTTGGATTTTGTATGTGTAAAAGTGTTTTGCCATGCCCTCCGCTGCGTTAAAAATCCAACAATGGTATCAGAGCATAGGTTGTATGCATATAGATCTGTGGTAAAAATTTCAGAATTTTATGTGCTTGTATGAATTAATTATGATTTTTACAAGTTATATCATTGATTAATTTTGTCCGATGAGAAATCATTTCTCATAATAATTTTGAATATTGATCTGGGTTCTACAAGTGTTGTAAATCGTCTGAGTATTTTTTTCATAATTTTAGGATGTATATATTTTTTATTATGAATTTTTGAAGTTCTTGTAATTAAAATTCGTAATTAAATAAATCTTATATATATATATATATATGAATTGTATGTATGTATATATCCGTATCTGCTGTGCCGGTTTGTATTTGCTGTCTGTGATTGCAGGGGAGAAAGAGACAGAGAAAGTCAGATCAGGCGGCGGCACGGTTTCCGAGAAAAGGCGGCGACGGCTGCTGAAAAACAAAAAAAAATAGGGGTGTAACGCATTCCGGGAATGCGTTACACACCTGTGGCGCATTCACGGAATGCGTTACACCCTTTAATGGCTTAAAAGGTCTGTAACGCAGCACCGGAATGCGTTACAGGGCTTGTAACGCGTTCCTGTAATGCGTTACAGCCCGTCTGTTGATTTTAAAATTGATTTTCTGGGAGTTTCGTAACTCCGTTTTAGGCGTGCAATATACCGTTGGATTCGTTTTTCCGAGATGGATCTAATAGAGTGATCAATTTTAGTTTATATAAAAGTTTTGAACTGTTTATATTCCATGAAGTGTTTTAAAGCTGTTTTTGATCGTTCGAATTGATTTTAAATGCTTCATGTGATACATAGAGATGTATATTTCTTAGAACAATGTGCTAGATGATGTAACATGCCTACCTTGATGTTTATTCATGTTGATATATGTGATATATGCTTAGTTTATCATGCGATGATAGATTTAGGTGAACTTAAATAAACATAAGGCGTTTGTTAGACAATCTAGTATAGTGAAATTGTTTCATAACCTTAATAATAATATTATATATACAATCATGAGATTCTTGTGTTTATGAAACACGTAATTGAAAATGAATTTTCGATATGAGAGAAAGGATGATTCTGTCAATAACAGATTTCTATCTGTAAGAAAGGGTTATTAAGTGACGCCTCTTGACAATGCTCCATCCGATCTGGGAATCATCTGATTATTGATTATTGATTTGAAATATTTAATTTAAAAGGAAGAATCTCTTTATAATATGATTATGATTGTAACGTAATATAATCCCTCTAAAATTAATTAATATCAAGTAGTAATTGGCCAATGACACAACGGGCTTGTGTCGGTCATAGCCTTCCAACATGATAGAAAGTAGTTCTTATTTTTGAATCATTGTCGGTTCGTGCTACAGCCGAGGGCTTTGATTTCGAAATAAGAAATACTTGTCTATTACATAGAGATGTGTACATTGAATAAGAATCTAAAGGTCGGTACGTGCTACAACCGTGGGCCTTTGGGGACTGATTCAACTGTACGGAATGTTGGGTTAGACTTGACTTAGAATATTGAGTTTGTCGTGCTACAGCCGAGACTCAATTATTCAAGAGGCTAAAGTTTGATTAGGGAATAACATGAGATGTAATTGACAAGAGTTGTCTGCCTATTGAACATTACATGGCGGTTCGTGCTACAGCCGGAGTCGTGTAATGGAATGTAGGATCCCTATTCCCACTAGCATTATGAATGCTTAATTTTTCACGTAGGGGGTTGAATAAATTAGGAAAACTATTGGGAGCCACTTATGAATAAAGACCCGATTCATATAGTGTTTTGAAATGAAATCGAATATTTGCTAAGTGTTGTTATGTGTTTATCATTTACAGATTTACAATATACATTATGTCTTTTGCACTATCACTCATGAGCATACTAGATGCTCATAAATTGACTGGTCCTAATTATGTTGTCTGGCTTCGAAACTTGAGAATTGTTCTCAGGATTGAAAAGCTGGAATACGTGATTCACTCACCTAAGTCTACTGAACCTGCTAGTGATGCACATAATGATTGAAAGGAATATGTCCTAAGTCCAATCATGAATTAGGATTTAGGAATAACTTTTATGTAATCTGTTTTGATTTCATTGATATTAATAAAGACTTGTTTTGTTTTTATTACGGGCTTTATCTATTTAAGTGTTTAAATAAGATATACCATAGTTTAGAGTAAAGCTTTTTATGGATTATGATGAGATCATAATAGTGGGACCTAAAAAGATAATAACTCTAAACTTAAATAGTTCCTGGTCATAGGATTACTAATTGGTAATTAATAATCCGCAAAGATCGGTACATACTATGCTTGCTTCATTATGAAGGATGTCTGTTCTCATAGACATTTGTGTGGTGACACTATAGCTAGTATGTAGGTGCTTATTATGGAATAAGTTCACTGAACATGACTCGCACAGCTGAACAACTGATGGAGTTCACTCACGTGTTAGCAGTTGTTCACATAGTGATAGTTGTACAAGTATCCTTAGACTTGAGGTCATCATAGTCATCTTGTGTACACTGAATTATGCTTTGGTTTAGTTCTTAGTATCCAGGGACAATTATTAGGGCTCTTCTGGGTATAGGAATTTGTACACGAAGATAGTGTATGATCAATAAAGGATCTACCCCTTCCAGGGAAGGAAGCGAATGTTCAAGGCTGATCCACTTATGCTAGTTCAGGAATCTCTGGCCAGAGTAAATGAAATTAGAAAGGAGTTTCTAATTTGCATAGAACTACGCATAGTAAATGGTAAGCAAAGTGATTGAATTAGATAGGCTTGACACGAGATCCATGCCTTATATTTAATCGAGACATTGTAGGGTAGAAGGAGTTTATTGTACGGTAACTATTCACTGACAGGTTCTTGGTATTCTAAGCAGTGAATTCATATTATCCGGATAGTCGCGATATGTTGAGAAGCATCACTCACGATGTAGAATAAATGTGATTAATTAATTAATCATATTTAATAAATTAGAGAATTTATATAAATAATGATAAAATAGTTTTATTATTATTTATTTCTACTATCGGCTTAATATTGAACCTACAGGGTCACACCATAAAAAGAGAATGATTTAATGGTGGAGGAATTAATTAATAATGGCTAATAATTATTTATTTATGAGATAAATAATTAATTGGCAAATTTAATAATTGATTAAATGAGATTTAATTGATTATAAATTAATTAAGAAAAGTTCTTAATATTATTAATTAAAGGATTTAATTTTTGGAAATTAAATCAAGAGAGAGAATTATTTCTAAAGTGTTTAGAAAAAGGATTAATAATTAAAAGGTGTTTTAATTATTAATGAGAATAATAAATTGGATAATAATAATATTATTTATGGGAAACTTTCAGCTAAAATTTTTGCCTATAAATACACTATTATAGACCCTATTTTATTGTAACCCACATCAAACCCGAAAACCCAAAAAGTTTGGAAAAACCAATTCTCTCCACTTCCTTCCTCCTCCTTAACATCGTTTTCTTGGTGGATACCGGTGGAGTGCTTCACACTTGAGGAGCAACTGCTATGGATCTCTGATTGTTGTCTCCGAATTATTTTAAAAGGTTAGATTCGATCCCTCGAATTTTTATTCACGATTTATATGCTTTTATTTGGATTTTATATGTGTAAAAGTGTTTTACCACGATTAAAATCCAACATTGGTATCAGAGCATAGGTTGTATGCATATAGATCTGTGGTAAAAATTTCAGAATTTTATGTGCTTGTATGAATTAATTATGATTTTTACAAGTTATATCATGGATTAATTTTGTCTGATGAGAAATCGTTTCTCAGAATAATTTTGAATGTTGATCTGGATTCTACAAGTGTTATAGATCGTCTGGGTATTTTTTTCATAATTTTATGATGTATAGATTTTTTATTATGAATTTTTAAAGTTCTTGCAATTAAATTCGTAATTAAATAATCATATATATATATATATATAAATTGTAAGTATTTATATATGTTTGTATCATCTGTATTGTTGCTGTGAAATTCTGTGTTGCACGGAAAGTAAAGGCAGACAGAGATCAGACATGTCAGGTACGGAGCAAAGCAGGGAGACAGGCGCGGCTGCAACTGTCGGCGCGTGCAGCGCACGCGGGTTGGCCTATTGCGCATTTGTAGAATGCGTTACACCCTATATTGGCTTAAAAGGGGTGTAACGCATCACGGGAATGCGTTACAGGTCCTGTAACGCGTTCCTGTAATGCGTTACAGCCCTTCTATTGATTTTAAAATTGATTTTCTGGGAGTTTCGTAACTCCGTTTTGGGCGTACAATATACCGTTGGATTCGTTTTTCCGAGACGGATCTAATGGAGTGATCAATTTTAGTTTATATAAAAGTTTTGAACTGTTTATATTTCCATGAAGTGTTTTAAAACTGTTTTTGATTGTTTTAAATTGATTTTAAATGCTTCATGTGATACATAGAGATGTATAATGCTTAGAATAATGTGCTAGATGATATAACATGCCTACCTTGATGTTTATTCATGTTGATATATGTGATATATGCTTAGTTTATCATGCGATGATAGATTTAGGTGAACTTAAATAAACATAAGGCGTTTGTTAGACAACCTAGTATAGTAAAATTGTTTCATAACCTTAAGAATAATATTATGAATACAATCATGAGATTCTTGTGTTTGTGAAACACGTAATTGAATATGAATTTTCGATATGAGAGAAAGGATGATTCTGTCAACAACAGATTTCTATCTGTAAGAAAGGGTTATTAAGTGACGCCTCTTGACAATGCTCCACCTGATCTGGGAATCATCTGATTATTGATTATTGATTTGAAATATTTAATTTAAAAGGAAGAATTTCTTTATAATATGATTATGATTATAATGTAATATAATCCCTCTAAAATTAAATAATATCAAGTAGTAATTGGCCAATGATACAACGGGCTTGTGTCGGTCATAGCCTTCCAACATAATAGAAAGTAGTTCTTATTTTTGAATCATTGTCGGTTCGTGCTACAGCCGAGGGCTTTGATTTCAAAATAAGAAATACTTGTCTATTACATAGAGATGTGTACATTGAATAAGAATCTAAAGGTCGGTACGTGCTACAGCCATGGGCCTTTGGGGACTGATTCAACTGTACGGAATGTTGGGTTAGACTTGACTTAGAATATTGAGTTTGTCGTGCTACAGCCGAGATTCAATTATTCAAGAGGCTAAAGTTTGATTAGGGAATAACATAAGATGTAATTGACAAGAGTTGTCTGCCTATTGAACATTGCATGGCGGTTCGTGCTACAGCCGGGGTTATGTAATGGAATGTAGGATCCCTATTCCCACTAGCATTATGAATGCTTAATTTTTCACATAGAGGGTTGAATAAATTAGATAAACTAGTGGGAGCCACTTATGAATAAAGACCCGATTCATATAGTGTTTTTGAAATGAAATCGGATATTTGCTAAGTGTTGTTATGTGTTTATCATTTACAGATTTACTTTGTACGTTATGTCTTCTGCACTATCACTCAGGAGCATACTAGATGCTCACAAATTGACTGGTCCTAATTATGCTGACTAGCTTCGAAACTTGAGAACTGTTCTCAGGATTGAGAAGCTGGAATACGTGATTGACTCACCTAAGCCTACTGAACCTGCTAGTGATGCACATAATGATGAACATGTTGTGTATCGTAAGTGGATAGATGATGCAAATGTTGCTCAATGCATCATGCTAGCTTCCATGAACATTGAGCTACAGAAGCAAAATGAGCATATGGATGCTCACACTATCCTCATGCATCTACAAGAGTTGTATGATGTGGCGGGGAGGACAGCTCGATATGAGATATCGAAGGAGCTGTTCGGTTGTAGGATGTCTGAGGGATCATCTGTGAATGACCATGTACTTAAGATGATCAATTTTATTGAATGTCTTGGACAACTTGGTTTTGCCATGGATGGGGAGCTGAGCCAAGACTTGGTCTTGCAATCGCTTCCGAGTTCGTTCTCGCAGTTTGTTGTGAACTTTCACATGAATAAGTTGGATGTCAGCCTGCCTGAACTCCACAACATGTTGAAGACTGCGGAATCGAATTTCCCCCCTAAGAAGAGTTCTGTTCTTCTAATTGGTGAAGGTTCCAATCCTAAGAAAAGGAAAAGGAACTCTTCCAAGAAGAAGAAAGTAGGTGAAGAAAAGCCGGTTCCACCAAAAGCTGAAGACCCCGAGAGCAAAGTTGTTTGCTTTCACTGTAACAAGGTGGGGCACTGGAAGAGGAACTACAAGGTTTACCTTGCAGAATTAAAGAAGAAGGGTAGTGAGACTACCGCTTTTAATTCAGGTATGTTCATGATAGAAGTGAATATGTCATTTTTACTTGGGTATTAGATACCGCCTGTGGTTCTCATATCTGCAATTTGTTGCAGGGACCAAGGAGAAGTAGGACTCTTGAGGAAGAGGAGGTGATTCTACTGATGGAAATGGAGCAAGAGTTGCTGCTGAAGATGTAGAATCATTTCATTTATATATGCCTATGGGCAAGACTATTGTTTTAAATAATTGTTATTTTGTTCCCTCGATTGTGAGGAATATTATTCCCAAGTTAGACTTGGCTGGATTTTCATTTATTATTGAGAATAATGAATGTTCTATTCTTAGAGATAATATTCTTCATGGACGTGGTGCTTTAAATAATGGTCTGTATGTATGTGACATAATTTATTTCAGATTGAACAAACTAATAAAAGAAAAGGGATGATGAAAATCTCACTTCATTGTGGCACTGTAGTCTCCATTTAGTAGACATGGAGAGAGGACTGCAAATTTGCTAGGATTGGTACACACAGATGTATGTGGACCAATGTCTAAGCAAGCCATGGGTGGATTTTCATACTTCATTACTTTCATAGATGATAGATCTGGATTCGGATATGTGTTTGATGAAATACAAGTCTGAGGCCTTTGAAAAGTTCAAAGAATATAAGTATGAAGTGGAGAAACAACCAAATATAGTATTATAACTCTTCGATCAGATCGAGGTGGTGAATACTTTAATGGAGTGTTTCTAGATTATCTCAAAGTAAATGGTATAGTCTCCCTGTGGACGCCTCCAGATTGGTATCTGAAAGGAGAAATCGAACTTTGTTAGACATAGTTCGGTCCATGATGAGCTATGCAAATCTTCCAGTATTCCTATGGGGTTATGCATTGGAAACCTCGGCATATTTACAGAATAAGGTGCTTTCCAAATCTGTTCCTCAAACTCCGTATGAGATATGGAAAGAAAGGAAACCGATTCTTAAACACGTTAAGATTTGGGGATGTCCAGCTTATGTCAAGAAAGTTGACCCAGATAAGCTGGAATATTGATCTGTAAAATGTAGTTTTGTGGGATATCCTAAAGAGACTTTAGGTTATTACTTTTGCACCGATCATCGGGTGTTTGTATCCAAACATGCTACCTTCTTGGAAAAGGAGTTTATCCTTGAAGGAAACAGTGGGAGCAAAATTGAACTTGATGAAGTTCAAGAAGCACAAACTACTACGGATCAAGTGGAAACACCTGTTCTGACTGAACAACCTTTTGTGGAACAGCCCATTCATAGATCAGGGAGAGTGTCTCACCAACCTAAGAGGTATTATGGCCTTGTCATTGAGAATGACAATGAGTTGTCGATCATTGATGATGACAACCCTGTGACCTATAATGAGGCTATGAGTAGTGTTGACTCAGAGAAATGGTATAGTGCCATAAAATCCAGAATGGAATCTTTGTATACGGTATACAAAAGAATGATTAGAGCAGATGGCCAGGTGGAGACCTATAAGGCCAGGCTTGTGGCAAAAGGATTCAAACAAAGGCAATGGATTGACTTTGATGAAACCTTTTACATGTAGCCCTGTTAAAATCAGTTCGGATTTTGCTTGCGATTGCTGCTTACTACGACTATGTGATCTAGCATATAGCCAGATGGTTTTATTTCCAAGAGAAATGAAAACCTAGTGTGTAAGCTGCTGCGAACCATATGTGGTTTAAAGCAGGCTTCTCGTAGATGGAACATTCGTTTTGATGAGACAATCAAAGAGTTTGATTTTATCAAAAACGTAGATGAACCATGCGTCTACAAAAGGGTTAGTGGGAGCGCGGTAACATTTCTTGTATTGTATTGAATTAGAGTTGACATACATAACAACATAGCAGACCCACTCACAAAGCTACTTTATGAAAGTCACTTTGATCGTCATAAAGACAGGATGGGTATTAGATACCGAAGTGATTGACTTTAGTACAAGTGGGAGATTGAAAGGAATATGTCCTAAGTCCAATCATGAATTAAGATTTAGGAATAACTTTTAGGTAATCTGTTTTGATTTCATTGATATTAATAAAGACTTGTTTTGTTTTTATTACGGGCTTTATCTATTTAAGTGTTTAAATAAGATATACCATAGTTTAGAGTAAAGCTTTTTATGGATTATGATGAGATCATAATAGTGAGACCTAAAAAGATGATAACTCTAAACTTAAATAGTTCCTGGTCATAGGATTACTAATTGGTATTTAATAATCCGCAAAGATCGGTACATACTATGCTTGCTTCATTATGAAGGATGTCTGTTCTCATAGACATTTGTGTGGTGACACTATAGCTAGTATGTAGGTGCTTATTATGGAATAAGTTCACTAAACATGACTCGCACAGCTGAACAACTGATGGAGTTCACTCACGTGTCAGCAGTTGTTCACATAGTGATAGTTGTACAAGTATCCTTAGACTTGAGGTCATCATAGTCATCTTGTGTACACTGAACTATGTTTTGGTTTAGTTCTTAGTCTCCAGGGACAATTATTAGGGCTCTTCTGGGTATAGAAATTTGTACACAAAGATAGTGTATGATCAATAAAGGATCTACCCCTTCCAGTGAAGGAAGCGAATGTTCAAGGCTGATCCACTTATGCTAGTTCAGGAATCTCTGGCCAGAGTAAATGAAATTAGAAAGGAGTTTCTAATTTGCATAGAACTACGCATAGTAAATGGTAAGCAAAGTGATTGAATTAGATAGGCTTGACACGAGATCCATGCCTTGTATTTAATCGAGACATTGTAGGGTAGAAGGAGTTTATTGTACGGTAACTATTCACTGATAGGTTCTTGGTATTCTAAGCAGTGAATTCATATTATCCGGATAGTCGCGATATGTTGAGAAGCATCACTCACGATGTAGAATAAATGTGATTAATTAATTAATCATATTTAATAAATTAGAGAATTTATATAAATAATGATAAAATAGTTTTATTATTATTTATTTCTACTACCGACTTAATATTGAACCTACAGGGTCACACCATAAAAAGAGAATGATTTAATGGTGGAGGAATTAATTAATAATGGCTAATAATTATTTATTTATGAAATAAATAATTAATTGGCAAATTTAATAATTGATTAAATGAGATTTAATTGATTATAAATTAATTAAGAAAAGTTCTTAATAATATTAATTAAAGGATTTAATTTTTGGAAATTAAATCAAGAGAGAGAATTATTTCTAAAGTGTTTAGAAAAAGGATTAATAATTAAAAGGTGTTTTAATTATTAATGAGAATAATAAATGGGATAATAATAATATTATTTATGGGAAAATTTCAGCTGAAAATTTTGCCAATAAATACACTATTATAGACCCTATTTTATTGTAACCCACATCAAACCCGAAAACCGAAAAAGTTTGGAAAAACCAATTCTCTCCACCTCCTTCCTCCTCCTTAACATCGTTTTCTTGGTGGATACCGGTGGAGTGCTTCACACTTGAGGAGCAACTGCTATGGATCTCTGATCGTTGTCTCCGAATTATTTTAAAAGGTTAGATTCGATCCCTCGAATTTTTATTCACGATTTATATGCTTTTATTTGGATTTTATATGTGTAAAAGTGTTTTACCATGTCCCCGCTGCGATTAAAATCCAACAATGATGAACATGTTGTGTATCGTAAGTGGATAGATGATGCAAATATTGCTCAATGCATCATGCTAGCTTCCATGAACATTGAGCTATAGAAGCAACATGAGCATATGGATACTCACACTATCCTCAAGCATCTACAAGAGTTGTATGATGTGGCAGGGAGGACAGCTCGATATGAGATATCGAAGGAGCTGTTCAGTTGTAGGATGTCTGAGGGATCATCTGTGAATGACCATGTACTTAAGATGATCAATTTGATTGAACATCTTGGACAACTTGGTTTTGTCATGGATGGGGAGCTGAGCCAAGACTTGGTCTTGCAATCGCTTCTGAGTTCGTTCTCGCAGTTTGTTGTGAACTTTCACATGAATAAGTTGGATGTCAGCCTGCCTGAACTCCACAATATGTTGAAGACCGCGGAATCGAATTTTCCCCCTAAGAGAGTTCTGTTCTTCTAATTGGTGAAGGTTCCAATCCTAAGAAAAGGAAGAGGAACCCTTCCAAGAAGAAGAAAGTAGGTGAGAAAACGCCGGTTCCACCAAAAGCTGAAGACCCCAAGAGCAAAGTTGTTTGCTTTCACTGTAATAAGGTGGGGCACTGGAAGAGGAACTGCAAGGTTTACCTTGCAGAATAGAAGAAGAAGGGTAGTGAGACTACTGCTTCTGATTCAGGTATGTTCATGATAGAAGTGAATATGTCATTAAATCAAATTTCTACTTGGGTATTAGATACCGCCTGTGGTTCTCAAATCTGTAATTGTTGGAGGGACCAAGGAGAAGTAGGACTCTTGAGGAAGAGGAGGTGATTCTACTGATGGAAATGGAGCAAGAGTTGCTGCTGAAGATGTAGAATCATTTCATTTACATAGGCCTATGGGCAAGACTATTGTTTGAAATAATTGTTATTTTGTTCCCTCGATTGTGAGGAATATTATTCCCATGTTAGACTTGGCTGGATTTTCATTTATTATTGAGAATAATGAATGTTCTATTCTTAGAGATAATATTCTTTATGAACGTGGTACTTTAAATAATGGTCTGAATAAATGTGACATAATTTACTTCAGATTGAACAAACTAATAAAAGAAAGGGGATGATGAAAATCTCACTTTTTAGTGGCACTGCAGTCTCCATTTAGTGGAAATGGAGAGAGGGCTGCAAATTTGCTAGGAATGGTACACACAGATGTATCTGGACCAATGTCTACGCAAGCCATGGGTTGATTTTCATACTTCATTACTTTCATAGATGATAGATCTGGATTCGGATATGTGTTTGATGAAACACAAGTCTGAGGCCTTTGAAAAGTTCAAAGAAAATAAGTATGAAGTGGAGAAACAACCAAACATAGTATTATAACTCTTCGATCAGATCGAGGTGGTGAATACTTTAATGGAGTGTTTCTAGATTATCTCAAAGTAAATGGTACAGTCTCCCAGTGGACTCCTCCAGATTGGTATCTGAAAGGAGAAATTGAACTTTGTTAGACATAGTTCGGTCCATGATGAGCTATGCAAATCTTCCAGTATTCCTATGGGGTTATGCATTGAAAACCTCAGCATATTTACTGAATAAGGTGCCTTCCAAAATCTGTTCCTCAAACTTCATATGAGATATGGAAAGAAAGGAAACCGAGTCTTAAACACGTTAAGATTTGGGGATGTGCAAGCTTATGTCAAGTAAGTTGACCCAGATAAGCTGGAATATCGATCCGTAAAATGTAGTTTTGTGGGATACCCTAAAGAGACTTTAGGGTATTACTTTTACACCGATCATCGGGTGTTTGTATCCAGACATGCTACCTTCTTGGAAAAGGAGTTTATCCTTGAAGGAAACAGTGGGAGCAAAATTGAACTTGATGAAGTTCAAGAAGCACAAACTACTACGGATCAAGTGGAAACACCTGTTCTGACTGAACAACCTTTTGTGGAACAACCCATTCATAGATCAGGGAGAGTGTCTCGCCAACCTGAGAGGTAATATGGCCTTGTCATTGAGAATGACAATGAGTTGTCGATCATTAATGATGACGACCCTGTGACCTATAATGAGGCTATGAGTAGTGTTGACTCAGAGAAATGGCATAGTGCCATGAAATCCAGAATGGAATCTATGTATACGTTATACAAAAGATAGATTATAGCATATGGCCAGGTGGAGACCTATAAGGCCAGGCTTGTGGCAAAAGGATTCAAACAAAGGCAATGGATTGACTTTGATGAAACCTTTTACCTGTAGCCCTGTTAAAATCAGTTCGGATTTTGCTTGCGATTGCTGCTTACTACGACTATGAGATCTGATAATTAGCCAGATGGTTTTCTTTCCAAGGGAAATGAGAACCTAGTGTGTAAGCTACTGTGAGCCATATGTGGTTTAAAGCAAGCTTCTTGTAGATGGAACATTCGTTTTGATGAGACAATCAAAGAGTTTGATTTTATCAAAAACGTAGATGAACCATGCGTCTACAAAAGGGTAAGTGGGAGCGCGATAACATTTCTTGTATTGTATTGAAATAGAGTTGAGACACATAACAACATAGCAGACCCACTCACAAAGCTACTTTATGAAAGTCACTTTGATCGTCATAATGACATGATGGGTATTAGATACCAGAGTGATTGGCTTTAGTACAAGTGGGAGATTGAAAGGAATATGTCCTAAGTCCAATCATGTATTAGGATTTAGGAATAACTCTTTATGTAATCTGTTTTGATTTCATTGATATTAATAAAAGACTTGTTATGTTTTTATTACGGGCTCTATCTATTTAAGTGTTTAAATAAGATATACCATAGTTTAGAGTAAAGATTTTTATGGATTATGATGAGATCATAATAGTGAGACCTAAAAAGATGATAACTCTAAACTTAAATTGTTCTTGATCATAGGATTACTAACTGGTAATTAGTAATCCGCAGAGATCGGTACATACTAGGCTTGCTTCATTATGAAGGATGTATGTTCTCATAGACATTTGTGTGGTGACACTATAGCTAGTATGTAGGTGCTTATTATGGAATAAGTTCACTGAACATGACTCGCACAGCTGAACAACTGATGGAGTTCACTCACGTGTCAGCAGTTGTTCACCTAGTGATAGTTGTACAAGTACCCTTAGACTTGAGGTCATCATAGTCATCTTGTGTACACTGAACTATGCTTTGGTTTAGTTCTTAGTCTCCAGGGACAATTATTAGGGCTCTTCTGGGTACAGGAATTTGTACACGAAGATAGTGTATGATCAATAAAGGATCTACCCCTTGCAGTGAAGGAAGCGAATGTTCAAGGCTGATCCACTTATGCTAGTTCAGGAATCTCTGGCTAGAGTGAATGAAATTAGAAAGGAGTTTCTAATTTGCATAGAACTACGCATAATAAATGGTAAGCAAGTGATTGAATTAGATAGGCTTGACACGAGATCCATGCCTTGTATTTAATCGGGACATTGTATGGTAGAAGGAGTTTATTGTACGGTAACTATTCACTGAATAGGTTCTTGGTATTCTAAGCAGTGAATTCATATTATCCGGATAGTCGCGATATGCTGAGAAGTATCCCTCACGATGTAGAATAAATGTGATTAATTAATTAATCATATTTAATAAATTAGAGAATTTATATAAATAATGATAAAATAGTTTTATTATTATTTATTTCTACTACCGGCTTAATATTGAACCTACAGGGTCACACCATAAAAAGAGAATGATTTAATGGTGGAGGAATTAATTAATAATGGCTAAATAATTATTTATTTGTGAAATAAATAATTAATTGGCAAATTTAATAATTGATTAAATGAGATTTAATTGATTATAAATTAATTAAGAAAAGTTCTTAATATTATTAATTAAAGGATTTAATTTTTAGAAATTAAATCAAGAGAGAGAATTATTTCTAAAGTGTTTAGAAAAAGGATTAATAATTAAAAGGTGTTTTAATTATTAATGAGAATAATAAATGGGATAATAATAATATTATTTATGGGAAAATTTCAGCTGAAAATTTTGCCTATAAATACACTATTATAGACCCTATTTTATTTTAACCCACATCGAACCCGAAAACCCAAAAAGTTTGGAAAACCCAATTCTCTCCACCTCCTTCCTCCTCCTTAACATCGTTTTCTTGGTGGATACCGGTGGAGTGCTTCACACTTGAGGAGCAACTGCTAAGGATCTCTGATCGTTGTCTCCGAATTATTTTAAAAGGTTAGATTCGATCCCTCGAATTTTTATTCACGATTTATATGCTTTTATTTGGATTTTGTATGTGTAAAAGTGTTTTGCCATGCCCCCGCTGCGTTAAAAATCCAACAGTTACTAGATACTTCATTAGTTCCCGATATATATACACCTATATATATCTCATACATTCCTTGAAACCCTCTGTTATGAAAAGTATAAACAGAGTGGTAATATCCAATGAATTTGGAATGAAGAGAATTTTAACATAAACCCGATATCTTGCTGATCAGGCAAAGATACCCATTAAGTAACCTTTTCTACCGTAGATGGATGAATTCCTCGCCGGTCATCACCCTGGCCGCATTATGACCTTGCGCTAGACCGTTACCAGGCCACTCACGCGTGGATGGACTGTCACCCAGCCTCTTACACCTTCATAGATCGTACCCCGGCCTGTCACTTATGTCGACTCAATTAGATGGACTTACTTCCCGAACATTGGGCAAGTAATCAAATTGTTTTCTCAAAACAGCAACCTCATTGCGAATATAAAATACACCACAGAGCCGGATCCCTTAGATTTTTGAGCGAGTATTCAAGTCCCCTCGGGAGATCTTAAATTTGAAAACGAGTTTTGGGATCCGCTCTAACTTTTAAAATCATTTTGGAAACTCGAAAACATTTTAAAGAATGTTTAGAGTAATGATGATCTAATAAAATAAATCAGTCCCGATATATTAGAAAATATCTGAATATTATTATTTAAATAATATTCCCATAAAGGATAATACTTATAAAAATAATTGAAGTAGAAGTTTTAAAACTCATACTTGAAATAAATAATAAATAACAAAAGATATACTTATACGAAAGTACGATCCTTATTTGAATAATCGAAAATAAGTATGATTATTATTCAAAACCATCGAATATACCTTATTCGATTAATAGTAATAGATGATGCAACTGTGTGCTCTTATGGTGAAAGGTATCACAAAGATAGCCTAAAAGAAATTCAAAAAGGGCAAGAAGTTTTCCATGAAAGGTGGAAGTTCTGAAAAAAAGGGTTCAAAAAGTCTGAAGGCAAAGGAGGAAAGTCTGACAGAGGAGACAACTCAAATGTCAAATGCTACAACTGTGGTGAAAAAGGCCACATCTCTCCTGACTGCAAGAAAGGCAAAAGTGATAAAGGCCATGCACTTATCACAAAGAAGAAAAACTGGGCAGACACTTCAGATTCTGAAGAAGAGGTGAACTATGCCTTGATGGCAAATGCTGATAGCAGTTCTGATGCTGCTGAATTGAAGGTACCTCAATCAACTCTTGCTTTTCATACTGATGATATTTCTGAGCTAAGATTATATCTGAAAACCATGTTCATTAGTTTTAGAGATCAGACTTTAACAAATGAAAGATTAACATCTGAAAGTCCTGCTCTTAGAAACAGAAATGACTACTTAGAAAAAGAGTTAGTTATGTTCCATCAAACTCAGAAAGAAAGAGATGAGGCTTTGTATGTTAGAGATGAAGTGCTAAAATTGAATAAATCTCTTAAATCTGAACTGGAAAAGGAAAAGGAGATAATCAAAACTTGGACTAACTCTGGAAGAACAACTCAAAAAATCTTAGAAAATGGAAATTGGAAAGAAGGTCTAGGTTACCTACATGATAAAGAAGAAAAGGAAACTATGTCATCTAAACCAAACTTTACCAAGAAAGCCGAAAAGCCTAAAGTTAATCCTCTCAAGTTTGTGCAAAATTCTGATGAGTCAAAATCTGAAAAGATGAATGATTCTAAAACAGAAGTAAAAGAAAAATCAACTTCTGACAAATTAAAACAGGACAAACCAGCTTAAGTAAACATAGGTTTAATGACAAAGAAGCAGCTTAAGCATAAGCTGAAAGAGATTAGAAATGTGAACAAGGTAATAGAAGCTAGGAAAAATAGGAATGGAAAGGAAGGTGTGAATAAAATCAATAATTATATGCCTGTTCCTAATGCTCCTAGAAAGAAATGCTATAATTATAGAAACTCTACCCATCTTACTTCTTTTTGCAGGAAAAATATGGTGCCCTCCAAACCCGGGTCAGAAGTTTGGGGTCCACACACACACCTTATTTATAACCTGCTTATAACAATAATAAAGATAATAATAATATGCAGTGACCCTACTTACCAACTACCATGGATCGCAACAGGTTAAAGTGTGCACACAAGCCAAACACATCTACTTATATTACAAACCGTTCAAATCCCAACTATTCAAACTCAGAACTGAGTATTAAACATTATTACAAACTTTTACAAACTTAAATTATCCCAAAAGAAGCCTACTAGCTCAACTTGATCAACCTGTACCCCTAGCACTCGTGCTGGACTAGGGATCCTCGCTACCAACTAGTTCCTTTTTAACTGGAAAAGAATATAAACAATATCGCACAAATGAGCTAACTAGCTCAGCAAGTCACAATGACAAAACTGAGAATAATGATCATCAGGTGAACATGGTTATGATATCAAGTGAACAATGAATTATGATTTAGAATTAGATATTATAGTTTCATTTTAAAAACCAAGGTTAGGCTGCTGATCAGTCACGCACTAACCCCGAGCAAAGCACACAGCACTACTCTAACTACTGGATCCAAGGCACACATTGGCCTAACTTGACCATTATATGGTCTAACCACGAATCTGGTCCACAATTTTATAAAAACAATACAATTCTAACATAATAACAGAATAAACAATAATAAACAATAAACAGAATCATTAACAACATTGAGTGTTCAATAATGAAAGGGTTTCAATCTTCGTAAGGATCAATAAGGAAATTTCAAAGCTTGGATGCTGGGTAAGGAAAGAATTGGATAACGAAGGAAACGACATTTCAGAGTTTCAAGCATTTGGTCTTTCAAATTATAAGATATAATGGTTTGACTATGTAGGTAATTCAATTCAGTGTATGGTATTTAATTTGTATGTATTTGTGGAGTAGTATCGTATATTTGTGGTTCATATTTGGGTATACAACCATCAATGGTCTAGAAAGAATCAGGTTTACGGCTCAAGATCAATAGCTGGATTCATGGTTAGGGTTCAGTGCTTCAAAGCACTTGTAATATAAAACAGGACTATCAATCACTATAATATCTCGAGAAAGTTCGGAGCACTTGCCTGATATTAGCTTACTACACTGCACTCGCTTCCAATCACAATCATCTTACTCCTCAACTACTTGTTTCCTTTCCTACGTCTTGCTTCTTCTGCTCACATATTATAAGCATCTATCAATATTCAACTCATATGATTCTATTCAACACATACTCCTATCTACCCTTCGTTTTACCCAAATCCGATTAACGGATTGAAAGTTACACAATAAACATGTAAACATCGAATATACAGACCGACAGTCAACCAACAAGTCACCTATAACACATAACACGTCACATAATCACTGATATCTCATTTATAAAGAAGTCTCGGGTCGTAAATAGGCTTTCGGGTACTTAAAATGATTTTTAAAACATTTTTTAGAATTAAAACGGGTCGTTGGATCGATTTCAGAGTAATAAATAGGGTTCGGTTGGCCAATTCTGGCTTCCAAACAATTTTATAATAATTATCGAGCCTTGGAAATAATTTAGATTAATATTCTAAAGCTCGAAACTATTTTTTGAAATTTTTAAATCATTTTTAAATAATTAAATCTAATTAAATAATTAATTAAAATCAATTAATAATTAATTGAATCAATTAATCAATTAATTTTCGAATTAATTGACCAATTAATCAATTAAAAATTAACTGAATTTAATTAACTAATTAATTCAGATTTATTTTTGAATTAAAAATAATTTTTGGAATTAAAATAATAATTTTAAGAATTTTCAGAAATTAAAACGAATTTTTATAATAAAAATAAATAGGAAATATGATTTTTGAATATTTTTAAAACAGGAATCCAACTTTTGCAAACTCTGAAAAGTTCAGGGACTGAACTTCATCGTTTTTAAAATTCAGGGTACTAAATTGCAATTTTTCCAGCCCTCGCCGGAAAACAGTCGGGGTTCGCCGGAGAACTCGACTCCGGCATCCTCCCATCACCACAAACTCCAGATTACATCTACAATTTACCAGGAATCTAACCATACTCTTTAATCACACAGACAACCCCTGAATAGGCCGGAAAATAGCCGAGAAGTTCGCCGGTTTCCGGCGAACTCGACGTAAACTTCAAAGGACAACTCCCTTCTCTACAGACCTCGTTGATTTGTGAAACTTGTACGACTGGATTGCAAATTTCACAGAGAACACAACCCACTATACCATAACATCTATCTATCCCGAAATAAGAAACCCCCAAATTTCAATTAAGAACATTCATACGGGTTATAAACCCTAATTTCACAATTCGAAAATCAAACTCAATTTTGAACATGTTATTGAACTCCAAATCAGACGTATAATATATCAAAATCATCAGGAAAACAAGCTCTATAACATGCAATCATCAAATCATACAAACAATTATCCGAACAAAAATTCATCTTTTTAGTAAAATTAATTCGAAAATAAATAAAAATATAGAAAATAAACCTTGATTTCTACAGGTGTATGGATCACCGAATCTGATAGAGCTCTTCAATACCTTCAAATCGGTTACACGAGCTTTCCAAACAAAGATCAATAACACCTCCAAAAGTTCGTTTGATTCTTGGAAGATTATATGAATATAAGATTTTTCTCTGGAAAATTATATAATTATCTGTCTGCAAATGATTTTGATACGAAATAAAATACGGTAAAAGGCTATTTATATTTACGGAAAATTAGTATCCCTTTGGATCATTCCGGATATAAAATGGTACGTTTATTTATAAAAACTGATCCAACCGGTATCGGTTTTCGGGACACTTATCCAAATCAGTACAATTTATACTGCGGTCTTGGTCTCAGCGCCTGGTTACACGTACTACGAGGTGATAATTGGGATAATTTAATAAAAACTCCCGTTTATCGAAAATACGAGTTTTATTGATTTACCGAAATGAATATTGTATCGAAAATGTTGCGCCGGGACCCGTGCATGACAAACCGTACGCCGGATCGAAAAAGTCGAAACATGGAAAATGCTCGGAATATTGCAATTATGTTAGGAAGGAGTTCTCGAAAAAGTTTCGAGTTCTAAAAATGTAAAAACAGATGACGTCGGTTGGTTCCCGTTTTTATAAAATAGATTTTGAATACCCGGAAAAAGATTTTATAAATTTCATATGATTCTTATAATTTCATAAATCAACATAAAAATAATTAGGAAGATATGACAATTATCTATATTTTATTTTGGACATAAAAAAATTAAAATACTTAATTAATAATATTTTTAAACATCCAAAAGCATTTATCACTTAACAATTAGTTCATAGAATAGATACTGAACACATATATTAAGCAAAAATAATTACACGATATATCCCGAATATTACATCCTTCCCCCCTTAAAAGGATTCTGTCCTCAGAATCTCTTAAGAAAACAAATGAGGGTACTTTTCTCTTATATCACTTCCTAACTCCCAGGTTGACTCTTCAACCTTTGGGTTTCTCCATAATACTCTTACTAGCTTTACCACTTTATTCCTTAATACTTTCTATCTTTCCTCTAGAATCTCTATCGGACTCTCTACATATGACAAATCGACCTGAAGCTCTATTGGCTCATATTCTATTACATGCCTGGAGTCTAGATTATACTTCTTAAGCATAGATACGTGAAAAACATTGTGAATGTGCTCCATGTGGTAACGCTAACTCATAAGCTACTTTGCCAACGCGCTTTAGAATCTCAAAAGGTCTGACATATCTTGGGCTCAGCTTCCCTTTCTTTCCAAACCTCGTTAGTCCTTTCCACGGTGATACTTTCAATAATACCAAGCTTCCTTCTTCAAATTCCATGTCTTTCCTTGACTGGTCTGCATATTTCTTTTGACGGTCTTGTGCTGCTGTCAATCTCTTCTGGATAATTTCAACAACTTCCTTTGTCTGCTGTACCAATTCAGGTCCAACTATCTTACGTTCTCCTACTTCATCCCAATACACTGGAGATCTACATTTACATCCATAAAGGGCTTCATAGGGTGGCATCCCAATACTGGCGTGGTAAATGTTGTTATAAGCAAACTCTACCAGAGGTAAATGCTCGTCCCAACTTCCTTGAAATCAATAGCACAAACACGTAACATGTCCTCGATTGTCTGGATCGTCCTTTCACTTTGGCCATCCGTCTGTGGGTG